>NW_016806930.1:147745-157899 GCF_001698545.2 Rhinopithecus bieti | reverse complement strand
ATATATATATATATATATAATTATTGTAAACTGTTTTATTTCTATTTTTAAACCTGGAGGTAAGATTCCAGATGGCAGCAACATGAGCGAGATGGATGTAGGTAGAAGAAAAATAGCAAAAGTTAAAAGAGGATTAATATGTTTGTTTCTTCAGAGTAGGTAGTTACAAATTAGTTTTTGTTAGAAAAAAAGAAAGATGAAATTGGGGAAGTTAATTTTTTAATAATACCCAATAGAAAACAGATAATGAATATGCAAATTTTAAATATCAGTGGGGAAATTTTTTATTAATAAAGGGAACTAAAATAACAAAAAAATGAAAGTGAAAAAAAGGAAAGCAATAGGAAATGTAAAATCAGAAAGTGAATCAAAAACAAATATCAAGAAAGCAGAAATACTTTCTGATTGGTTGTAAACCTGTTACCTAATAATTTTACTTTAAAGAATAAAACCTGGATAAATTAACTTAAAATGTACGAAGAAATATATACAAAGATGTGCAGCATGTTTTGTAATTAAAATAATGAGATGAATCAACTATTAGAAAACAAAATATAAATGACATCTATATTACAAAACAAAACACAGAGTACATTAGTCTATATAAATAAATAACAAATGATCTAATGGAAATACTGTGATTGGCTGTAAATCTAAAAATTTGCAATGTGAGATCAGAAAATACACACACTAGCCTTTGCCTCTGGAAAATTGGGAGAGACATCTGCTGGGGCAGTGTTAAAGGTGACATTAGCTTTAATGCTGTGTGTATGTTATTAAACATCCTCTTTGAGATGAGTGCAGCATAAAAAGTTGTTAATTTTTGGTATCAGTAACAAAACTGTTACATTTTTGCTTTACATTTTAAATAACCTACGTAAGATAAAATGAGCATAATTGTAAAAAACAATGTGACAAGTTTGATAATTCAGGAGATAATTAATTGCTTGGTCTTTGGAAATCATATTAAATAAATTGAAAACCTTTAGTATCATGTGAAATGTGGCTATCAATAGCTAAATAGGACATATTCTATATTAAAGTCTGTAGGAGAACAAATGACAGATCGCAGGTTGGAAAGAGAGGTCTTGGATTTTGAAATAGAGCCTTTTAGGGTTAAATACAGATTGAGAGAATACTGGAAAAACTATATCATGGATGTAAAAATGCCATACCTAACTGGTGCTTATGTTATGGGCATGAATTCCAAAAACCAATCAGTGATAAATTATGCTGGTGTTACTGATAAATAGTTTTGAAATTATGTTTTTGTTTTGGCTATCATTGCACTGAGTGTTATCTATTTGGTATATGATTCCACTTGAAGCTACAGATTTGGCAATGATTGTTTGAACCTGTAAAACTGGCTTTGTAAGAGCACAACAGAATGCAAGCTCCATAGGGCCAGACATTGAATAAATATAAATTAAAGGAATCATGAAATGCATGATGTATGAATAAACAGAAGTAAGAGAAAAAGAATAAAAGGGAAAAAGAAAGAAAGGAAGAAAATAAGGAAAGAAAGAATAAAGGAATAAATAAAGTAGTTTACAGGGTAAATTTCCAGTGCCACGTATCTCTCATCACTGGTCACAAAACACTCAGTATAATATGTTCTTTCCCCAGAACAGAAGCAGTGTTGTGCTAACAAGCATTCTTCACAAGGTCATGCAGGCAAAGGCCCCACAGCTCTCTCCCAGGATATCCCTTCCAGGGTAGTTGATCAGTCTTTGAACTTGAACTACAATGATGTTTCTGACAGTTTTGAAATCCATTATTAGTCAACATCCAGGAACAAACCAACTTATATTGCAAGTTGACAGCAGTAAGGTGAGGATCAGGAGATATTCCTTAAGGCAAGAACATATCAGTCTTTATAGATGGATTAAAGCCCTTAGTAAAATAACATGATAAGAGTCTTACTTTTTAGTAAAAACATAGAGCACTCGCTCTCGAATCTGTTTGGTCCTCACCCCATAAATGATGGGATTGAGAGAGGGTGGGATAATCAAATAGAGATTGGCAACAAGAATGTGAATGTAACCTGGTATTTGGTGTCCAAATCTATGAGTAAGGAAAGAGAAGACTGAGGGGATATAGAAAACACAGATGACCCCAACATGAGAGCCACATGTGCTTAGGGCTTTTAGCCGAGCATCATGTGATGGGAGGCGGAGGACAGCACGGAGAATGTAAACATATGAGATGCCAGTGAGGACCAGGTTCAGAACAAAGAAAGAAACCACAAAAAGCCCATAGATACCATGGATACGGATGTTTCCACAGGACAATTTTGCAATGCCCATGTGTTCCACAGTAGGGAATGGGCTATTTACATGAGCCTGACAAAAGGGTAGCCGGTAGATAAGATAGATCATGGGAAGTGTAAGTAAAACTGGACGAATTACAATGCACATGCTGATGCCCACGCAACACTTGGGATGTCAAGATGGTCGGTAATGAGTGGAGCACCCAGATGGCCACATAACGGTCAAAAGCCATAGCCAGTAAGACCTCAGCCTCCATGCCAGTGAAGGCATGGATCAGAAACATCTGGGTCACACAAGCTCCATAGTTAACCTCGTGAGCATCAAACCAGAAGATACCCAGCATGCGAGGCACAGAGGTTGTAGAAAGGGCCAAATCGATAGTGGAAAGAATGGCCAGGAAGTAGAACATGGGCTCCTGGAGAGTCTGTTCTACCTTGATGACTAGCAGAATGATGGCATTGCCCAACAAAGCCACGAGGTAAACAGAGCAGAAAGGCAGGGAGATCCACATGTGGATGTCTTCCAGACCTGGGATTCCAATGAGGAAAAATGTGACTGGGTGAAATATGCTCTTGTTGTGATAAAACATTCTTCCAAATCACAGTGTAGGAGAACTTGCCACATGTAGAAGCAGGAGCTGGGGAGACAAGATTGAATAAGAGTTTGGAATGAAAATATTTAGGTTTGTGTTTCATTCAGTATATGTAGAGTAAAATGAAAAGTTTTGTTATTTGGAGGGTCCTGTTATTGTGTTTTGTAATCTACAGTCATTTGAATAGATCAGTCTCAAATAACTTAATTCTTATGTTTACATAATGATTGTAGCATAATGCGTAACCTTACACATTAAAGATTGCAGGATTCTATGACATAGAGTCTGATATTTAACTGGAATAATTGAAGATGCCCTGCACCCTTTATTAGTCCCCTGGTTGAAGAAGAATGCCTGAAAAATCAAAGATTCGCACAAGGGAAATGCCGATTAATTCAAGAGGAGACAGACTAATGAGAACATGAAGTTACAGACACAGATGTACACATATTTTATAATTAAAAACTGCAAAATTCTTCTAATGATTTGCTAATCATTTATTGATGCAAAGCAAATGCCAAGATTAAGCCTAATATCCTGTCAAAAAGACAGAAAGAGAACATGAGAAATGTAGATATAACAAAAGCATAGATACCCTGGAATGTTTGCCCTGGGAGCAAACACAGGCTGGGTCACATACCAGCACACATGAAAGAGCTCAGAAAGAAAATAATAACAAACCTGTTGAGGATTTTCACTGATTAAAATACTTTCTCAAGAGCAACCAATTTTTCAGTGGCTCATTTTGGATTTCTATGGTGGTGAAAGTTTCTAGTGGTATTTGAAAGCATCATTTACTCTTCACTCTATATTAGTTCCTCTAACTTGTTTATACTGGGTTTATACCTCCTGCTTGATT
The DNA here is from genome assembly GCF_001698545.2 of Rhinopithecus bieti. NCBI lineage: Eukaryota > Metazoa > Chordata > Mammalia > Primates > Cercopithecidae > Rhinopithecus > Rhinopithecus bieti. Next base: position 154,178 of record NW_016806930.1, on the reverse strand, counting down.
AAGTCACTTTTCTGGTAGGTAGAGACAACCTAGAAGGCTTCCTTTGGTTATGTACTTGGAGAAGATGTTTTTGATGACACAAAACTGGAAGAAAAAGGTCTATTTGCAGATAAAATTACTTTCTGTAATTATCTAAAGGAAATATATAAGGGTGCTCTTTCAATGCTTTTGAAATTATGAAGAAGCAACCACTCATAAGCTGAAATAATGAAATAGAACTTCTGTGGGTCTCCAACTTGTGGCAGAGTGGTTCAAGATAGAACAAAGTAGAACAGACTCCTGTTTCATCATATATGTTGCTCCATATTTCTGACAAGTGTGTCAAAGTGGAAAATACATCAAGATAAAAAATAAAATAAATAATATACCCATTCTGAGGTGTGGAGGAGGATAGAGAGATAGAGAATGAGAAAGAGAGAGAAATGGAGAGGGAAAGAAATAAACTCTATTTCTACAGAAGTCCATTTTATTCCTTATAACCCATAGAAAAGGCAGAACATATTTTTCACCAATAAACTATATAATTGCTTTGAAAAAATATATCTATTCCATGGGTCTTCTAGATCGTTTTTAAATTTTCAACCTCCATTTAAGAGTTTCAAAGGAATTTTATTCGATTAAAATCAGAAATTGTACTACCTGATAAATATCAAGCCTGGTAATCTCAGCAACCCTTGATCATTTCTCACTTATTTGAATGTAATACATACCTAAGTCAAGAGAAAATTCACCTGCCTTATTATGTCATAGAAATATAAGCTCAAGGGGAGTATCAAGCAGCATGGCTTTATAGCCTTGTCATTTTTACAGTCCGAGAAGAGTCATTTTATATTAAGGCTTTAGTTGATTAGAACATTAGGAAAATTGAGTTAGTTAGGTTTTCAACTATAATTGGCACCATGAGATTGAATCCTCTGAGATTGCTAACAAAACTTTTTGACTCTGATCTGGGGAAAGAGAAGCTCAAGAAAAGTGATAAGTATAGAAATGTTCCCAAAGAAAGGTGCAGATGTGGGAGCAAAAATACCCAAATACTGTTATTTAATATATGGCATACAGATACATACATTTTATTTCTAAGTGAAATTTTACAGCCAAATTCTATGGGATGTTGTTTTCTAGATAAAATAGTCCTTGATCCATATTAACTACCTAAGTTAGAGCATAATAACCTTGCATTGCAGACTCCATGTTCAATCTTAGCTCTCTTATTCATTTCAATGACCATGTATTCTGAGTTTATTAAATGTTTAGTCTATGGATTAAGATCCTTGAGCATTTGGTCACTCTGCCCTCTATCCATGATTGCTTCTGTATATTCCCCCCCTTGCCAATTTGTCATACCTCTATCACAGAGGTCATAGAGATAGTTAGTAAAAGTATCTACAAATGAAATGAGTTTGCTTCAGATCAAATACTGAATTTCTCATGTATACTATCTGTGTCAATTTGAGTGACCTTCTTATTTTCTCTTTGTCTCAGTTTCCTCAACTGAAAAATTAAGAATGATAATAGTACCCACAGCTTATAATACTTCTGAGGAATAATTTAAGTTGTTAATATAATACACTTAAATACAATACTTAGCATGCTTAAATGATTTTAAAATGTTAGTTTTCATTATCATATAACTCAGCTCATAACAACACCTTCTTATATATTTGATCTATGAAACCCACATGGAGAAAACTCTCATGCCACTAAGTCTATACATTTGGTGTGAAAGTTCTCATTTATTATAACATTTTATCCCTCGTTTTTCAGTCAAATGTGTGTTTATATATACATATTTCTCATTCTCACTAGAATAACATTACATTAAATGGGAAAATCACTGTCTTTTTACTTCGTGCTTGAGCAGATATCTTAAACAATATTGAAGACACAATCAAGTTTAAAATGTAAAGCACAGACTTAAAAGCATAAAGTTAATTTTTTCATCTTACTCTTTAGTCTTTTTCATTATATCACACAAAATTTAAGTTTAAACTTCTGAAAGTTTACAAATTAAAATACAGGCATTCCTCAGAGATATTGCAGCTTCAGTTCCATACCACTGCAATGAAGTGAATGTCACACGAATATTTTGGTTTCCTGCTTGCTATAGTTTGAATGTCTGAGTCTCTGAAACTCATGTTGAAACTTAACCTTCGATGGGGCAATACTGAAAGCCGGGGCCTTTCAGAGATGATTGGGTCATGAGAGTTCTGCCCTCTTGAATGAAATAATCTCCTTACGGATTAACAGATTAAGAGATTAATGGGAATGCAACTAGCTAAGAGAGACCTGAGCTAGCACATTAGCACCCTTACCATATGACGCCCCACACTTCCTTGAGACCCTGCAGAGTCCCCACCAGCAAGAAGTATCTCACCAAATGGGGGCTCTCAACCTCAGACATCTCAACCTCCATTACCACAAGAAATAAATTATTTTCTTTATAAATTACCCATTTTCAGGTATTCTATTATCAGGAACACAAACAGACTATGACACCAGTGCATATAAAAGTTATGTTGACACTATAGTCTATTAAGTGTGCAATTGCATTATGTTTACAAATGCAATGAACATACCTTAATTAAAAATACTCTGAAAAAAATGCTAATGATCATCTGATGGCTGCTGACTGATCAGGGTGGTAGTTGTTGACTGTTGGAGTGGCTGCGGCAATTTAGTAAAATAAGACAACAGTGAAGCTTGTCAAATCAGTAGACTCTTTCATGAAAGGCTTTTCTGTACTGTGTAATTCTATTTTGTACCACTTTACCCTTAGTAGAGCATCTTTCAAAATTAGTCATTTCTCTCAAATCCTGCTGCTGCTTCATCTATTCATTTTATATTATATAATATTCTAAATCCTTTATCATTTCAACAAATCACTTTCTTTGCTCATCCATAAATAGCAAGTTCTCATCCATTAACCCTTTGTCATGAGATTGCAGCATTCAGTTCTATCTTCAGGTTTCACTTCTAATTCCATTTGTCTTGCTATTTCCACCATATCTGCAGCTACTTCCTTTACTGAAGTCTTGAACCCCCCAACGTCATCCATGAGGATTGGAATGAATTTCTTGCAAACTCCTGTTAATGTTGGTGTCTGGATCTCCTCCATGAATTATAAACATTCTTAATGGTATCTCCAACGGTGAATCCTTTCCAGAAGGTTTTCAATTTACTCTGCCCAGATCCATCAGAAGAATCATTATTTACTTCAATTGTAGCCTTAAGAAATATTTCTTATATATTAAGACTTGAAAGTAAAAATTGCTTAATGACCTATGGGCTGCAGAATGCATGTTGTGTTAGTGGACATGGAAACAAGATGAATCACATATGTCTCAATCAGAATTCTTGGGTGACTAGGTGCATTGTCAATGAGTAATATTTTGAAATGAATCTTTTTTTACTGAGCAGTAAAGTCTCCACAGTGTGCTTAAAATATTCAGGAAATGGCCGGGAGTAGTGGCTCACGCCTGTAATCCCCACCAGGGCAAGGCAGGTGGATCATGAGGTCAAGAGACCGAGACCATCCTGGCCAACATGGTGAAATCCTATCTCCACTTAAAAAAAAAAAAAATTAGCCAGGTATGGTGGTGCACACCTATAATCCCAGATACTCGGGAGATTGAGGCAGGATAATTGCTTAAACCCAGGAGGCAGAGGTTGCAGTGAGCTGAGATCCTGCCTCTGTACTCCAGCCTGGAAGACAGAGCAAGACTCCATCTCAAAAAAAAAAAAAAAGTAAACAATGCTGTAAACAGATGTGCTGTCATCCAGGCTTTGTTGTTCCATTTATAGAGCACAGGCAGAGTAAATTTAGCATAATTCTTAAGAGCCCTGAACTTTTTAGAATGATAAATTGAGCATTGACTTCAACTTAAAGTCACCAATTGCATCAGAACCAGCAAGAGAGTCAGCCTGTCTATTGAAGCTTAGAAGCCAGGCATGTACTTTTCTCTACCTATGAAAGTGCTAGGTGGCATCTTATTCCGACATAAGGTTGTCTTGTCGATCTTGAGTATCTGTTGTTTAGGGTAGTCAGTTCATCAATTGTCTTAGCTGTAATAGATCTTCCGGATAAGTTGAAACAGCTTCTACATCAGCATTTGCTACGTCACTTTATCCTTTTATATTATGGAGACAACATTTTGCCTTTAAACTCCATAAACTAATCTCTGCTAACTTCAAACTTTTCTTCTGCAGCTTCCTCACTTCTCTCATTCTTAACAGAATTAAACAGAAATAGACCCTAGTTCTGGATTGGGCTTTGACTTAAAGGNAAAAAAAAAAAAAAAAAAAAAATTAGTAAACAATGCTGTAAACAGATGTGCTGTCATCCAGGCTTTGTTGTTCCATTTATAGAGCACAGGCAGAGTAAATTTAGCATAATTCTTAAGAGCCCTGAACTTTTAGAATGATAAATTGAGCATTGACTTCAACTTAAAGTCACCAATTGCATCAGAACCAGCAAGAGAGTCAGCCTGTCTATTGAAGCTTAGAAGCCAGGCATGTACTTTTCTCTACCTATGAAAGTGCTAGGTGGCATCTTATTCCGACATAAGGTTGTCTTGTCGATCTTGAGTATCTGTTGTTTAGGGTAGTCAGTTCATCAATTGTCTTAGCTGTAATAGATCTTCCGGATAAGTTGAAACAGCTTCTACATCAGCATTTGCTACGTCACTTTATCCTTTTATATTATGGAGACAACATTTTGCCTTTAAACTCCATAAACTAATCTCTGCTAACTTCAAACTTTTCTTCTGCAGCTTCCTCACTTCTCTCATTCTTAACAGAATTAAACAGAAATAGACCCTAGTTCTGGATTGGGCTTTGACTTAAAGGAATATTTTGATTGGTTTGATGTTCTGTACAGACCATTAAGACTTTTTTCATATTATCAATAAAGTTGTTTTGCCTTTTTATCACTGATATGTTCACTGGAGTAGCACTTGTAATTACTTTCAGAGTATTTTCCTTTGCAGCCACAACTTGGCTAACCTTTTGGCACAAAAGGACTCACTATCAGCCTTCTTCACCTTTCAACATGCCTTTCTCACTAAGCTTAATCATTTCTAGCTTTTAATTTAAAGTCATAGATGTGTGACTCATCCTTTCCCTTGAAAACTTAGAGGCCATTGTAAGGTTTTTAATTGGCCAAATTTTGATACTGTTGTGTCTCAGGGAATAAGGAGGCATGAGAAGAGGGAGAGAGATGGTGAAACAGTCATAACATATACAACAAAATACTGAAAATCAAAATTGTTAATTTTAAGAATCTGTGTACGAATTTCAAGATCAAAGTAAACTAGACCAAGTGATAGAATAAAAGAAAATTAAAACACATGAAAGAAAATATGGAGTTTCTACTTTATCTTTATATAAAAATACTTACAAAACAATATGGAAAGAAAATTGAAAGGAAATATTTAAACATATGAAGTCTGAAAAGTATCTTGAAGTAATAGAGACATAATATCTCAGAATGTAAGTACCTATTATATACTGAACATGATTCTAAAAATTATAAATCCAGACTCAATGGATTAAAATTTAGAATATGAAAAATAAACATGCTTTCCAAAGAATGAGAGAAAATGTTCTTTCCAAACAGTGAGAAAATGATCAGCATCGTATGTCTTATTAAGAGTATTGATGCCGAGTCAAGAGCAAGATGGCCGAATAGGAACAGCTCCAGTCTCCAACTCCCAGCGCAAGCAACACAGAAGACTGGTGATTTCTGCATTTTCAACTGAGGTACTGGTGTCATCTCACTAGGGAGTGCCGGACAATCAGTGCTGGTCAGCTGCTGCAGCCTGACCAGGGAGAGCTGAAGCAGGGCGAGGCATTGCCTCACCTGGGAAGCGCAAGGGGAAGGGAATCCCTTTTCCTAGCCAGGGGAACTGAGACACACAACACCTGGAAAATCGGGTAATTCTCACCCCAATACTGCGCTTTAAGCAAACAGGCACACCAGGAGATTATACCCACACCTGGCCAGGAGGGTCCCAAGCCCACGGAGCCTCCCTCATTGCTAGCACAGCAGTCTGTGATCTAACCTGGAGGCAGCAGCGAGCCTGGGGGAGGGGCGCCCACCATTGCTGAGGCTTAAGTGGGTAAACAAAGCCGCTGGGAAGCTTGAACTGGGTGGAGCTCACAGCGGCTCAAGGAAACCTGCCTGTCTCTGTAGGCTCCACTTCTGGGGACAGGGCACAGCTAAATAACAACAACAACAAAAGCAGCAGAAACCTGTGCAGATGCAAACGACTCTGTCTGACAGCTTTGCAGAGAGCAGTGGATCTCCCCACACGGAGGTTGAGATCTGAGAAGGGACAGACTGCCTGCTCAAGTGGGTCCCTGACCCCTGAGTAGCCTAACTGGGAGACATCCCCCACTAGGGGCAGTCTGACACCCCACACCTCACAGGGTGGAC
>NW_016806930.1:141013-144853 GCF_001698545.2 Rhinopithecus bieti | reverse complement strand
TGTATTTTTAATTAATTATAGAATCACATATATTTGATTTTACAGAAGTAATATAGACAGATTTAATGTACTTTAGTTTTCCCCAGTGGTAATGTCCTGCAAAACTGTAGCACCATATCACAATCAGGATATTGAATTGATGTTAATACTGTGAAGATATAGAACATTTTCATCACCACAAGGAACTCTAATGGCTGCCATTTGTAGCCACATTCACTTTCCTCTCACACTCCCAACTCTACTCTCACCATTCCTAATACCTGACAACTATGAATCTGTTTTCCATTCCTATAATTTTGTCATTTCAAGATTGTTATATAATTGAAATTATACAGTCTGTCCCTTTGGGAATGGGCTTTCCTTACTCTGCATAATTATCCAAAGATTCTTCCAGGATACTGTGTGTATTAATAGAGATTTTTTTCTTACTATTTCTGAGTACTATTCCATGTATGGGTGTACTAGTTCATTTAGTCAGTCACTCCTTGGAGATCATTCCAATTATTTGTGGATGTTTTATATATGTAAAACTGTCCCTATTTGCTGTATATATCTGTGCATATATATATATATATATGCACAGATATCATAGATATATATGTACACACAGATATATATGTGTATACATATCACAGATATCAAGATATATATCTTATATATAACACATATATAAATATCACATACTTATGTGATATATGTATCACATATATATATCTGTGACACAGATATATATATAAATATCTGTGTATTTATATATATACATAAAATGTACATACATAAATGTATAAAAGTATATATATATATATCTCACATGTGATATATATATCACAGTTTCTTTATCCACTCATTCATTGATGGGCATTTGGGTTGGTTCCACAATTTTGCAATTGTGAATTGTGCTTCTAAAAACATGCAAGTGCAAGTACCTTTTTCAAATAATGACCTCTTTTACTCTGGGTAGATACCCAGTAGTGGGATTCCTGGATCAAACTGTAGCTCTACTTTCGTTTCTTTGAAAAATCTCTATATTGTTTTCCATAGTGGCTGTACTAGTTTACATTCCCACCAGCAGTGTAGAATCTTGTATCTGGAAATTTGATGAATTATTTTATCAGTTCTAGGAGGCTTATGGAGGAGTCTAGGGTTTTCAAGTAAACGACCATATCATCAGCAAATAGGGACAGTTTTACTTCTTCTTTAGTAATCCCTGATCACCACATCCAAGGCAACATCTACTGTTTTTGATTTTTTTATTATGTCCACTCTTGCAGGAGTAAGGCAGTATCACATTGTGGTTTTGACTTGCATCTCCCTGATCATTAGTGATGTTGAGCATTTTTTCATGTGTTTGTTGGTTGGCCATTTGTATATCTTCTTTTGAGAATTGTCTGTTCATGTCTTTGACCCACTTTTTGATGGGATTGTTTTTTTTTTCTTACTGATTTGTTTGGGTTTATTGTGGATTCTGGATGTTAGTCCTTTGTCAGATTTATGGGTTGTGAAGATTTTCTCCTACTCTGTGGGTTGTCTGTTTACTCTGCTGACTGTTCCTTTTGCTGTGTAGAATCTCTTTAGTTTAATTAGGTCCCAGCTATTTATCTTTGTTTTTATTTCATTTGCTTTTGGGTTATTGGTATAACCCCTAAAACATAATAAATGTAAATAAGTAGAGGAATAAATATAAAAGGATGTATTTACTTAAAAAAAAAAGAGTATTGATGCCAAAAATAAAAGCTGAATGATGAATTAAGAAAGATGATAGAACAGAACTGTATTCAAAATTTTATACATTTTTGATTTATCATTTAAATATGAGGACAAATTAGAACATACTTAGACATAAAATTAGAATTATTACCAAAGCAGGGGTAAATTGTGGCTGGCAATACGACTTGGATCTAAAATGTAAGAGATGTTTCTCCTAAGAATTGGTAAGCAAGAATATATTCATGAATAGTTGCTGTAGAAATAAATTATTAATAATATATTTCATCAAATAAAAATGGTTAATGAATATTCTTTAAAAAACTGGAAATAAGATTGCAGATAATCACAACATGAAATAAATAAATGTACAAGAAAAAAGAAAACCTAAAGAGAACTAATATTTTTGTTTGTTCAAAATATAGTAGTTACAAATTACTTTATTTATATATCTGATTTTTAGAAAGAGGGACTTTACAGGTTTGTGCCACCATGCCAGGCTTTATTTATTTTTTTATTTTTTTATTTTTTTCAGAATCAGGGTCTTGCTATGTTACCCAAGCTGGACAAATTACTTTTATTAGAAAACAAAATGAAACTAGGAAAGTTAAAATTTTAATAATATATAATAGAAGAAGAAATATAGCATATGCAACTGTCAAACATCAGTGAGAAATGGGATTTTCAAAAACAAGAACTAAATGAAATAATGGAAAATAAAAGTGAGAAAAAAATAAAAATTTGTGAAATGTAGCTAGGTATGGTGGCATGTACCTGCAGTCCTAACTACTACAGAAGCTGAGGCAGAAAGACTGTGTAAGCCCAAAAGTTCAAGCCTGAGCAACGCAGTGATACACAGTCAAAAAATAAAAAACAACAACAACAAACAAAAACAAAACACGACAAATTCTGATATTCAAAAGTACTTAATCAAAAATAAAGATCAAGAAGCAGAAATATGTTCTGGTTAATTAAAATTCTGTTGCTTAATAATTCTACTTCAAAGTATAAAGCCTCAATGAATTACTATAAAAATGTAAAATATGCCACAAACATGTGCACCATATTTTCTAATTTGAAATAATAATAATGATAACACAAATGTCCATAAACAGAGGAATACATAAATAACATCAATGTTACAAAACACAAAGTATTTTAATCTATATAAAATAATAAGTGATCCAATAAACATGCTATGATTTGTTGTAAAACTAAAATGTGTACTGTGATGTCAGAAAAACACAGGCCCGATTGCCTCTAAAATTAGGAAGGAAACTGTGTTGGAGGGGTGATAAAGGTAATATTAACTTTAATGTTGCATATATTTTATTAAGCATTATCTTTGAGATGAGTGCAGTGTTAAAAGTTGTTAATTCTGGTTTGCAGGAAAAAATACATTTTTATATTTTAGCATTAGTTTCCTTTTAACAGTCTAAAAGATAAAAAAATTAAAGTTATTAGAAATATAAAACAATGTTACTAGTTTGATGATACAAATCTCTATTGCTGATCTTAAGACACTTCATTTCTGAATCAATTGAAAGCCCTCAGTCTCATGTGAAAAGTAGCTAAGCATAAGTTAATCTGCAGCTTCTACATTAAAGTCAGAGGATCTAGAAATATATCATAGATCTAAGATGAGAAACCTTGAATTTTAGGATAGAGTATTTTAGAATCAAATGTAGATGGAAAAAACCACAACTAGGTAAAGTGAAAGACAAAGGCCAGCATATATCACATAGAAATGTTATACATTCCTAGATTTTAAAAACCACAATTATAACTATGCTATAAGCCTAAAAGCAAAGGGTACATCCGTGCTAAATTACTGCTGGTATCAGTGAGAAAAAGTTTTAAAATTGTATGTTTGTTTTGGCTATGATTACACGGAAACTTGCAAATTTGGCAGGTGATTCCACTTGAAGCTACAAATTTGGCAATGATTTTTCGAACCCATGGACTTGTCTTTATAAGAGCACAATAGAATGCAAGCTCCACAGGGCCAGATGTAACAGAATGCAAGCTCCACAGGGCCAGATGTAACAGAATGCAAGCTCCACAGGGCCAGATGTAACAGAATGCAAGCTCCACAGGGCCAGATGTAACAGAATGCAAGCTCCACAGGGCAGATGT
>NW_016806930.1:132841-138782 GCF_001698545.2 Rhinopithecus bieti | reverse complement strand
AGGGAAGGAAGGAAGGAAGGAAGGAAGGAAGGAAGGAAGGAAGGAAGGAAGGAAGGAAGGAAGGGAGGGAGGGAGGGAGAAAGAAAATGAATGACACAGTTTACAGGGTTAAATTTCCAGTGCCACATATTTCTAAACACTGATCATAAAAGACTCAGTATAATATCTTCTTTCCCCCCAAAAGAAACAGCCTTTTGCACTCGAGGGTTCTGCATGAAGTTATGTAGGCGAGGCAACACAGCTCTTTCCCAGGATATCCTTCCCAGAATAGTTGTCAGTCTTTGAACTTGAGGTACCACAGAAGTTTCTGCCACTGTTAAAATCCAAAAGTCAGCATCCAGGAACAAACCAACTTGTACTGCAAGTTGGCAGGAATAAGGTAAGGATCAGGAGATATTCCTTAAAACAAGAACATAGGAGTCTTCATAGGAGAATCAAAGTCCTTAGTAAAAGAATGTGATAAGAGTCTTATCTTTTAGTAAGTACATAGATCACTCGCTCTCGTATCCATTTGGTCCTCACCCCATAAATGATGGGGTTGAGAGAGGATGGGATAACCAAATAGAGATTAGCAACAAGAATGTGAATGTAATGTGGAATGTTGTGTCCAAATCGATGAGTAAGGAAAGAGAAGACTGAGGGGATATAGAAAACACAAATGACCCCAACATGAGAGCCACATGTGCTTAGGGCTTTTAGCCGAGCCTCATGTGATGGGAGGTGGAAGACAGCATGGAGAATGTAAACATATGAGACGACAATAAGGACCAGGTTCAGGAGAAAGAGGGAGACCACAAAGAGTCCATAGATAGCATTGACACGGATGTTTCCACAGGACAATTTTGCAATGCCCATGTGCTCACAGTAGGAATGGGCTATTATATGAGCCTGACAAAATGGTAACCAGTAGACGAGATAGATTATAGGGAGTGTAAACAGAACTGGACGAATTACAACGCACATAGTGATGCCCACCAGCACCCGGGATGTCAAGATGTTTGTGTAGTGAAGTGGATTGCAGATGGCCATGTAACAGTCAAAGGCCATGGCCACCAGGACCTCAGCCTCCATGCCAGTGAAGGCATGGATCAGAAACATCTGGGCCACACAAGCTCCAAAGTTAATCTCATGAGCATCAAACCAGAAGATACCCAGCAAGCGAGGCACAGAGGTTGTAGAAAGGGCCAAATCAGTTGTGGAAAGGATGGCCAGAAAGTATAACATGGGCTCCTGGAGAGTCTGTTCTGCCTTGATGACTAGCAGAATGGTAGCATTGCCCAGCAAAGCCACAAGGTAAACAGAGCAGAAAGGCAGGGGGATCCACATATGGACGTCTTCCAGACCTGGGATTCCAACCAGAAAAAATGTGGCTGGGTGAAAAGTGCTCCTGTTGCCATGGTATACCATCCTGCACTGCATTGTTCTGAAGAGGTGAAGCTCCTTCTTCTTTTGGGGGAAAAACAAAGGGGAAAGAGAGAGAAAGAGAAAGATCAGATGAAGCAGTTGCTAGCATAGCACAGCAGCCAGCATAGCAGCAGCTAGCATATTAGTTGCTAGCATCAATTTCTAGCTCTGTGCTTCAGCACAGAATTGAATTCACATTTACTATGCAAGCAGGCATGTTCAGAAGCTCCCGTACTGAGTCATTGCCTTAGCCATTTATACAGACCAGGGCATGGTGAAATTCAGAATTTTCATTCTGCTTGTTGATTGGGTTCTAATTCTATATGTGGAGATTTGCAACAACCTTATTGAGGATTTCTAATAATTAATACTTTCCACTCACTTTGAAAGCAAATAATACATGATTTTACTCTGGAATTCACCCTCTGTTGAGTAACATTGGAAATATCAAGACAGCACATAGGGTCATGTGAATACAACACACAGACCCTCAAAAAGTCATTAAGTGATTCATAAGAAAGTAAATCATAAGACCTCATGTACATAGGCACTTTCACAATAAAAACCTAAATTTTTTTATAGACTGGCCTTGAGATACGTATATAAAAACTCTGACCCAAGCCCAGTAGCCTCTCAGACACTGAATCAGACTACAAGAAACATCAATTTCTCAGAAAAGTACTTGTTCCTGTGATGCCTGGCCAGAATTAGACATAGTAATTGTTTATGACCTACAGGCTTAGGATTTTCAGGTGGGAAAAAGATAAAGACTGTGTAATGCCATTTTCACACTTTTGTGTTTTATCTATAGCACACCAGGTATTCTTACAGCACCTGTTAATTTTACCTTTGCTAATTTTTCCTCTAGTATGGAGCCAATACTTATTTGTCACTCCTTCTACCAGTTCAAGACGCTGGATATGTGGGTAGAAGACAACGCAGACAATCTCAGATGGTATTTGTGCTAGAGAAGTTTTTGTTTGTTTGTTTTGTAGTTCTCTTGGATAGCATTGTGTCAGCCGAAAAACAATCAACTTTTGCAATCGTCTAAAAGCAATTAAGAAAAATACTTAAGTAATACCTTTAAAATGCTGCAAATAAACCAAGTCACTCAAAATGAGCTAAGGAGGCTTGTCCTGGGGTCTTTGGTACAGCAGTTGTAATTCAAAATAAAGTTAAAAGATCCTTACTTTCATCTTTGGCATAGTTTCACTTTCTAATCTTTTTTAATTATCTTTTTTTAATACAGTAAATATATCAAGGCAAAAATAACTTTTTTGAGGTGAAGCTCCTTCTTCTTTTGGGGGAAAAACAAAGGGTAAAAGAGAGAGAAAGAGAAAGAGAAAAATCAGATGAAGCATTGCTAGCATAGCATAGCAGCTAGCATAGCAGTTGCTGGCATCAATTTCTAGCTCTCTGTTTAATCACGGAATTGAAGAGTAAAACTCTTCATGCTTTTGAGATTATTCCAACAGAGAGAAAACAAGCGCAGCAAAGTACACTGACTCTTATTGTGTTGTATAAAAACACTGATACTCTGGACAATTAAAATATAATTGCTCAGCAGAAAGATAATGACAGCACCTAGGCTATAGATTTAAGGATTAAATCTAGGTGCCCACTCTCAAAAGTAGGTCTCCACTACCCTCACCATAGTAACTGATTTAACCTAATGCAATTGGTAGGACGACATTTTAACTTGGATATTCAAGACAGATTTCACACATAATATCTAAAATTTAGAACATAATTTATACATATTTTAGGCATCTGTTATTTAATGCACACATAATATGTTTATATATTACGATTTCATACATTACATATTAAAACAATATACAGCTTTTTTCCCTGCCTGGTGCAGGTCAGCCACATAGTCCAGTTCTCAGTGTGCACTGCCCATGTATCTCTCCATGTACCGCCGCACCTGCTCACCAGAAATCAGCAGCTGATTCACCTCATTCTTCTATAGGAATCAACACTGACACTTAACACTGGGCAGCACAGTACTTAGTCCCTTTTCTCAGTAGCACTTGGAAGTGTGCTAATATTAGGTTTCTAGCACCTCAGGGATATTATAAGAATACATCTAATTTTAGTCTGTACTTTAGACAGAGCTCTGGAATTGAGTCCTCAGAGACTGCTCACCAACTCCTGGGTACTGCTCTAGAAACACAGAATAGCTCAAGGAACATAGAAGCAAGCTGAAGTGTATGTAATACAATTTCAAGAAGTGGGACTAAAGCACTGTCTGGTTGTCATTTATACTTGATACATGTAACAACAGATAATTGCATCTCTACCTAATTGTGAATATGTGACCCAATTCTGTAGGTCTGTTTCATACAGAATATACTGGTCAAATTCCTCTCCAACATTTTGACTAATATAGTAGGCTTTCTGACTTAAACTATTTCTCTTCACTGATGGTTTTTTCAGACCAAATATAACTGACTTGAATTTCTCTAATTAGCATAAAAACACAAAGTCATTATCTTTTGTCCATTGTGTTTTCTATACATGAATTCTCAAAACCAACACCACCAAAATTTTACATATACAACTTTTAAAACTCCTATTAATACATACCTAAAATTTCAATCCTGGAGTCTGATTGCTGGTGTACAAATACTGACTTTGTCACAACCAAGCTGTAAGATTTTAAATGACTTATGTATCATTTCTACATCTCAGTTTCCTTATCCATAAAGGGGAATAATAATAGTATTTCCTTCACTGGGTAGATTTGAGATACAACTTTTTCTGAGGCATTTAGAACTTTGTCTTATACACAGTAAATCATCAGTTATAGTAATTTTAAAACTATTGTTATGGTTAATTTATATTTTAGCTCTAAAGGAAAACTTCATGGATGTGATTATTGCAAAACAAATTGAGGAAATTTATACTGCCAATTATGTAGCCATTTTTCTTCTTAACTGTGACAATGTGAAACATGTTCTCTCTAATCTTAGACTCAAATACGTGTGTGTGTGTGTGTGTGTGTGTAGTTCCTATTAGAATGTGGTTATTTGGAGTGAAAAATTATATCTCTTGCTTACACAGTTGAGGTTTCTGAGAACCTCCTTAAGACAGCACTACTTAAGCAAATAAGGCATTGAATTAAAAGCACGTGAAGTAATATTCTTTATCTGGCCTTGTCTGTCTTCTCCATTATTCCATACCAACATTTCATTAATGTCATCTCCTCCAAATTTACAATTTTTGCATTCTTGTATATATGCAATGATATATTCTCTGGGGTCCAATCAGGTCTTCACATCTAATTAAAATTAATCTTAAGACATTTACTCAGAGGTGCATTTTTTTCTGTGTGTGAATGAGGAAGCATCTGAAGTTGAGAGCTGCTGAAATATCCTGGAAACAAATGGGGAGCTAACCTTAAGTGCAAGATGAGATATAGAAATTTAACACCAAATATTAAAACAAAATTGATCCTCATTACATGGTTTAGTTATACAAACAACTCTTATATAAAACTCAACCAACATCTTTAATGCTGTGAGAGTCAATTAATTTCCTTTGAATGTCTATATTATCTTTTCAAAATATATAATATAAATTATCCCGACAGATACAGATTTAATTTTTTTCTTGGTCATGTCCCTCACAGTGGCACCAGTTCTATAGTTCTACTCTGAACTGGTTGCACTTATGTGTCTTGCTGAGAATACCTTTTATTATTCTTTGGTTTTGGAGCCATTGTTCCTCAAACCTCCTATCTTCCTGTTTTACAGATAACCTTGCAATTTTTCTGGAACAAATCTTTAAGTAAGTTCCAAAAGTATGATGAATGGGAGGTACAGTTTCAAAACTTTGTGTCACTAAAGAGTGCTTTGCCCTCAACCTCTATTAATATTAGCATTATTATCAGTTGAATTGTATCCCCTGAAAATGTATATGTTAAAGTCCTAAACCCTCATTACCTCACCAAGTGACCTTACTTGGATTCTTTTTTTTTTTTTTTTTTTTTTTTTTTTTTTTTTTTTTTTTTTTTTTTTGATATTGTTGTTGTTGTTTTATTTTGTGGTGAGGACACTTAACATGTGGTCTGCCCTCAACAAATTTTGAACTTCACACTGCTATATTGTTAACTACAGACATTAAAATTATTCATCTATCATAACTGCAACTTTGTACTCACTAAGCAACAAGTTCCCATTTTCTCCAGACCCTTAACTTCTGAAAACCATTATTGCCTTGTTTGCTTCTATGAGTTTCACTAGTATAAAGCCTTCATTTAACGTAGAATCATGCCACATTTGTCCTTCTGTAACTGGATTATTTCACTTAGTGTAAGACCCTCATGTTGTTGCGAACAGCAGAATTTCCTTTTTTAAGGTTAAATAATATTCTATGCATATACAACAATTTCTTTAAAATCAATAAAATAAAAGTTAAATAAAATGGAGAAAATTGACAAAGTAGAAAGTTTGTTCTTTGAATAGCTTAATAAATCCGTAAAATTTTAACCAGAACTGATCATGAGAAAAGAGAGAAAATACAAAGTTTATAC
>NW_016806930.1:127837-130521 GCF_001698545.2 Rhinopithecus bieti | reverse complement strand
TTTTTAAAATCACTCAAAAAGTCTTTAATCTGAAAGAGTGTCATTTGCGATTTTATCTCAACATTTACAAAGGAGCTAATACCAATACAGTACAAATTCTTTGAGATCATAGAGTATTTCCCAACTGGTTTCATGAGTGATAACTAAACCAGTCAATTATATTCTGAGGAAAGGTAATTAAAGACTAACATGTCTTATAAGCACAGATATAAATATCCTTAAAAATTATCAAATAGAATACAGTGATGTATCAAGAAAATAACACATTGCAAACAAGGGAAGGCTACTCTAGTACATAATTTGTTTTAAAAAATTATAGATGTACTTCTTCACACTGCCAAAGGTAGAAAAAAATGATCACCTTAATATATAAAATTTAAATATTTTATCATCTTAATAAAATTTTATACTAACATTTTACTTTTAATTTTTTGGTATATTGTAGGTGTATATTTTTATATATATTTGGATACAGGCATACAATGCATAACAATCACATCATGGTAAATGGAGTATGCATCACCTTAAGCATTTATCATTTATTTGTGTTACAAACATTCAAATTATTTTATTTACTTTTAAGTGTATAATAAATAATTGTCGACTGTAATCATCTTGTTGTGCTATGAAATACTAGATCTTATTCATTCTAACTATAATTTTGTAGCCATTAACCATTTCCACTCCCTCCACCACTACTATTTTGTAAGATTTCTGAGTAAACTAGAAACAGATGGTAACTACCCTAATTTTACAGATATACATAAAAATAATACAGATAACATTATATTAATGAAAACGTATTCAATATTTCTCCTGTAAAGTCAAGTAAAGTCAAAGGTGTCTTATAAATACTTCTATTCAGAACTGCACTAGATGCCCAAAAAAGTGTAATACAGTAAGAAAAATTATAGAAAAAAAGATGAGAATTTGAAAGAATAAAGTAAAAGTGTCTCTATTTACTTATATGATTGTATATATGATATTCAAAATGCATATATATTTTAAAATCTGAGTAATATTCAAAATACATTGAACTTTAATATTCTTAAAAACAATGTAGAAATTAATTTGAAAATACAATTTACCAAGTAATCGCAGGTATATACCTGAGGTATTGCTCCTCACAAGAGGGCATCAACTGCAGGGGTCTGCCCGCAGACCCTGGCCCAAAGGATGGATGAATAAAATGTACATTGACACACAGATAATCTGTTATGCCAGTCCTGCTAAGTGTCCGACCACCTGCACACCAAGAGAGGTTTGTCACTGCAACTGGCCTTTAGAAGCTCACACTCCAGGCATTTATTTAGTATACAATTAACAACAGAAGCTCTGAGTCAACACACTCATGGATAATTAACATGATTAAGAGAGTAGTTCTAGGAATGATTAAAACTCAGGTAGGGTGGTTTAAAGTAAATACCATTAGGGGGCAATTTCCCTGGTTGACCTCCTACCGAGAGGGCAAGGGTAAACAGACTTAACTGGGGAAGCCTCTATTGTCCCTGTCCCTAGTATTTACCCTAAGACCTAATGCTCTAAGGTAAGAACCGGCTGCCTTCAGCCTGTTTGATTATTACAAGCTATGTAACCTTTTGGCCTTCCAAAAAGGTTTGTGACTATTCCTTATAACGTTCCCTAATATTTCCCTTTAATATTTCTGCCAGCATCCTGAGTGAATCACAGCATATACCCAAATGAATATAAAGTGTTCTACCATAAAGACACATGCACATGTGTACATTGCAGCAGTATTCATGATAGCAAAGAATGGAATCGACCTAAATGCCCATCAATGGTAGATGGATAAAGAAACTGTGCTACATACACACTATAGAATACTGTGCAGTCATAAAAAAGAATGAGATTATGTCCTTTCCAGCAATGTGGATGAAGATGGAGTCCATTATCCTAAGCAAGCTAACACAGAAACAGAAAACCAAATAACAAACATTCTCACTTAAAAGTTGGAGCTAAACATTGAGTGCATATGAACACCAAGAAAGTAACAAGAGACACTTGAGTTTACTTAAAGGTAGAGTGAGGGAGGAGGGTGAGGATTGAAAAACTACTTATTGGGTACTATGCTTATTACCTGGGTGGTGAAATAATCTGTACACCACAGCCCTGTGACATACAATTTACCTATTTAACAAACCTGTACATACATTCCCAAATATAAAATGAGAGTTAAAAATAAATCAACCTAAAATATAATTTATATAGAATAAAATCAAATATGTAAAACTAACCAAATACTTTCAACATATTGACCCTGGAAACATGAGAACATTACAGGGAACTCCAAAAAAATGTAGATAAATAGATGGATATACTATGTCCATTGATTGAATTACTGTGTTCTTAAGATGTCAGTCTTCCCAAATTAATTTAGCAGTTCAAAACAATTCTAATGAAAATCTTGGTAAGTTTTATAGAATTTGACAGCTTGATTGAACCTATAGAATATGACTCATAGAACTGGTAGAATTTGACTTATAGATTGAACTTACAGAATTTGATAACTTGATGTGGAATGCAAAGATCTAGAATACTCAAGGCAGCTTTGAAAGAAATAAAAGAGAATATCATGATTTATTCATTTATTTTATGTTTTTTTTTTTTTTTTTTTTTTTTTTTTTTTTTTTTTTTTTTTTTTTTTTTTTTTTTTTTTTGTGTGT
>NW_016806930.1:60330-127633 GCF_001698545.2 Rhinopithecus bieti | reverse complement strand
TTTTTTTTTTTTTTTTTGAGACAGAGTCTTGCTCTGTTGCCCAGGCTGGAGTGCAGCAGTGCCACCTTGGCTCACTGCAACTTCTGCCTCTTGGGTTCAAATGATTCTCCCACCTCAGCCTCCAGAGTAGCTGGGACTACAAGTTTGCACCACCACACCCTGCTAATTTTTGCATTTTTAATAGAGACGGGGTTTCACCATGTTGGCCAGGCTGGTCTTGAACTCCTGACATTAAGTGATCCACCTGCCTTGGCCTTCCAAATTGCTAGGATTACAGGCATGAGCCACCATGCCCTACCTCTGCCAAGTTTTAGTATCAAAATAGTCCTACCCTCGTAGAAGGAACAGTCCCTCCTCCTTAACTCTTTGGAGTAGTTTCAGTAGGAATGATACCACCTCTTTTTTGTACATATTGTAGAATTCTACTGTGAATCCATCTGGTCCTGGGTTTTTGGAGGGTTGGTAGGCTATTTTTTACTCACTCAATTTTCAAGCTCTTTATTGATCTGTTCAAGGAATCAATTATTCCTGGCTCAGTATTGGAAGGGTATAGGTATCTAGGAATTTATCTTTCTCTTCTAGGTTTTCTAGTTGTGTGCATAGAGGTGTTCATAGTAGCTTCTGATGTTTACTTTTATTTCCGTGGAGTCAATGGTAACATCCCCTGTGTCATTTCTAACTATGTTTATTTGGATCTTCCCTTTTTCTTCATTAGTCTAGCTAGTGGCCTATTTTATTAATTAAACAAAAAGTCAAATCCTGGATTCATTGATCTTTTGAATGGTTTATCATGTCTCAATTTCCTTCAGTTCAGCTCTGATTTTGATTATTTCTTATCTTCTGCTAACTTTGGGGTTGGTTTACTCATGGTTCTTTAATTCTTTCAGTTGTGATGTTAGGTTATTCATTTGAGATCTTTTTAACTTTTTGATGTGGGCAGTTAGTGCTATACATTTCCCCCTTAACGCTGTCTTAGCTGTGTCCCATAGATTCTGGTATGTTGTATATTTTTTACATTAGTTTCAAAGAACTTCTTGAGTTCTGTCTTAATTTCATTATTCACCCAAAAATCATTCAGGAGCAGATTGTCTAATTTTCATGTAATTGCATAGTTTTGAGCAATTTTTTAGTCTTGACTTGTTTTAATTGCACTGTAGTCCAAAAGGGTGTTTGGTATTATTTTGGTTCTTTTGAATTTTTTTGAGAATTCTTTTATGTCCAGTTGTGATGTTGATTTGAGAGTATGTGCTATGTGGCAATGAGAAGAGGGTATATTATTTTGTTTGTTTTGGGGTGGAGAGTTCTATAGAGGCCTATCAGATCCATTTGGTCCAATGTTGCATTCAAGTCCTAAAAATCTTTGCTAATTTTCTGCATCAATGATCTATCTAATAATGTCAGCAGAGTGATGCAGTCCCATTGTTATTGTGTGAAAGTCTAAGTCTCTTTGTAATTTTCTAAGAACTTGCTTTATGAATCTGGGTGCTCCTGTGTTGGGTGCATGTATATTAAGAATAGTTAGGTCTTCTTTTTGAATTGAACATTTTATCATTATGTAATGCCTTTCTTTGTCTTTTTTTTTTTTTTTTTTCCAAATCTTTGTTGGTTTAAAGACTGTTTTGACTGAAATTAGGTTTGCCACCCTGTCTTTGTTCTGATATCCATTTGCTTGGTAGATTTTCCTCCATCCCTTTATTTTGAGCCTATGGGTGTCATTGCCTGTGAGATGGGTCTCTTGAAGACAGCATACCACTGGGTCTTGCTTTTCTTTTGTAATCCAGCTTGCTAGTCTCTTCCTTTTAAATGGAGCACTTAGCCCACTTACATTCAAGGTTAGTATTGATATTTGTGAATTTGTACCAGTCATTGTGTTCTTAGCTTGTCGTTATGCAGGCTTGTTTATGTGTTTGCTGTATAGTGTCACTGGTCTGTGTACTTAAGTGTGTTTTTGTATTTTCTAATAATGGCCTTTGCTTTCTATATTTAGTGTTCCTTTTAAGATCTCTCGTAAGGTGGGTCTGTTAATAACAAACTCCCTTCACATTTGCTTATCTGTAAAGGATCTTATTTCTCCTTTCCCAGGAAGATGAGTTTGTCTGGAAATGAAATTCTTGGTTGAAGATGTTTTTCTTTAAGAATGTTGAATATAGGTCCCCAATATCTTCTGGCTTGTAGGGTTTCTGCTGAGCGGTTCACTGTTGGCACAATAGGGGTTCATTTGTAGGTGACCTGCCCTTTCTCTCTAGCTGCCTTTAACATTCTTTCTTTCATTTCAAACTTGGAAAATCTGATGATTATGTTTCTTAGGGATAATCTTCTTGTGTAGAATCTTGCAACGATGCTCTGTATTTCCTGAATTGGACTGTTGGCCGCTCTAGCGAGGTCACAGATGTTTTCGTGGATGACAACCTGAAATATATTTTCCACGTTTTTGCCTCCTAGATATCCCTTTCAGGAATGCCAGTGATTTGTAGATTTGGCCTCTTTACATAGTGCCATATTTCTCAGAGGCTCAGAGGCTTTGTTCATTTCTTTTCATTCTTTTTTAAAATTTTCTCTAACTGCCTTATTTCAGAGAGCCAGTGTTCAAGTTCTGTGATTCTTTCCTCAACTTGATCTATTATGTTCATAATACTTGTGTTTGCATTATGAAATTCTTGCAATGTGTTTCTCTACTCTAACAGATCATTTAGGTTTTTTTTTTTTAAACTGGATATTTAAGCTGTCAGCTCCTGTATTCTTTTATTGTAATTCTTTCCTTGGATTGAGTTTTGCCTTTCTCCTGAATGTTGATGATCTTAATTCCTATCAACATTTAAAATTCTATTTCTGTCATTTTAGACAACTCGGCCTGGTGAAGGACTCTAGTTGGAGAACATGTGTGATTGTTTAGAGGACATTAGACGTTGGCCATTTGAGTAGCTAGAGTTCTTATATTGATTGTTTCCCATCTCTGTTTGTGGGTGTCCCTTTAACTGCAATATAGGCTGAGTAGAGTCAGTGTAATTATTTTCTGCATATTTCCAGAGGGTTGAGTCTTTGTGCAGTGTCTTCATTTGTAGCACACTTCCTGTCTTTGGTTTTACAGGGTGGTATGTTAGTGAGCTATTTTGGTGTTTAAGCTTTGTGTTGTGATCCAGTAGGTGATACTTAGGTGTAATGGTTTCCTCACAGCTGCAACTGTGCTCCTTCTCAATGCTCTGAAAGTGTGGGCTCCTCTTCCACTTGAGTGCTAGCTGTAGATAGCAGCTTGGCACTCTGAGGCTGCTTCCTCCCAACTTGGAGGCATCAGAGGCAGGGATCTTAGTAGTGGCTGTGGCTGAGGGTCTTTTGCCTGTCTCCTGGAGGCTCCATCCCAGAGAGAAGCAAGTCAGCAATTGCTCAGTGCAATCAGCCTGGGATGGGTGGTCTGTGCCGTGGGGCCAAGCCAGGGGTTCTCTGCCTAGTGATGAGCCGGGGGGTGCTTGGGGTTCATGGGAGATGGACTGGCCTTTTCTCCTTGGGTCAACTGCAGGTTGTTGGAGGTGTGGATATTGCACTCAGGGTCTTTGTACCTTCATTAGTCTGAGGGTAGCAGGGGTACTATTACTGCGGAGACTGGCAGAGAAGCTTACATTTGCCCCTAGGACTTCCACCTCCAAGAGATGCAGAGCTGCTGTTACTGGGAGTGTTCAGCTGGTGGGGTGGGGCAGATGCACTGCTGGCATGAGCTTCAGGCTCCACTTGTTGGGGAGCAGGGGATTGGGGGTCACTGGGAGGAGAGACTGGTGTCTCTGTATGGTGACTGTAGTGTGCTGTAAGCTCAGATGTAGCCCTAAGACTCTTTGTCTCCTCCCAAGAAACAGGGAAGAAGGGATAGAATCACTGTTGTGGCAGTGGCAGAGGGACTATTAGATGCCTCTGTGAACCTCTCTCCAGGGAAACTCCAAGCCTATCAGTGGGTGTTCTCAGCTGTGGGTGGGGACAACTGTTTTGCAGTCATGATCGGGGGACTCTGCCAGGTGAAAAGTGGGGAGTGGGTGTTGCCAGAAAAAAAAGATTAGACTCTCTCCATACAGTGTACTAGTAGTGCCAGCATAGTGAGTAGGCCCTTTGTTTCTTCCCCAGCCCAGAAGATGTTAGGGTGGTATCACTGCAACCATAGTAGTGGAGGGATTGTGGGATGATTCTGGGATTTCCTCCTCAGAGAAATTCTGGTCTGCCATTGATTAAGGTAATCAGGTTGGGGCAGGGTTCTTATTCTGGAGTCCCAGGTCAGGAAGCCTTGCCCAGTGAGGATAGGTGATAACTAACACCTGCATAGAGAAAAGTCTGGCCACTTTTCTCTGAGGTGGTTGGCTTATGCTGGGGGTCTGGACCAGCCCCTGGTCCCCATGGATTCTCCATAGCCTGGATACAGCAAGGGTACAAGATGCAAGACAAAAAAGATGGCAACCCATCCCTCCCACAAATGTGTAGTGGTAGTTGTGTTAATCCATTTGATTGTAGTAATAATTACAATATATATGCATCTACTAAATCATCACATTGTACGCATGGTGTATGCATAATGCTTGTCAATTATATATGGCTGAAAAAAATTATCTAATTCCACATTTGCTACAAGATACAGCTTTAGAATTAAAGATACAAGCTGATTGAAAGCAAAAAAATGAAAAGTATATATCATGCAAATAGCAACAACAAGAAAGCTGGATTGGCTATTCTAACATCAGACAAAATAGAGTTTAAAACAAAAATAAGTAGTACTGGAGATAAAGCAGGTCATTTTACAGTGATATAAAGGTCAACTGTAAAGTATGGGAAAATATGGAAAATATGGGAAATATGGGAAACTATAGCAATTATATATGCAGGTATCAACAGAGCAGCAAAACATATGAAACAAAAATGGACATATATGAAGGAAGAAATAATTTGAAAATAATAGTTGAAGGCATTTTTAAAATTTTACTTATTTATTTGCTTATTTATTTATTGAGAGACAGGGTATCACTCTTTCACCACAATGGCAGTGGTGCAACTGTAGCTCGCTACAGCCTCAAACTCCCAGGCTCAAGGAATTTTCCTGCCTTAGCCTCCTGAGCAGCTGGGACTACAGGCATGTGCTACCATGTCAAGCAATTTTTAAAATTTCTTTTTAATTTTTTGGTGGAGGCAGGGTCTTGCTATATTGCCCAGCTGGTCTTGAACTCCTAGCTTTATGATTTCCTCCCACTTTGGCCTCCCAAAATGCTGGGATTACAGGCATGAGCCACCATGCCCAGGCCAAAGACCTTAATGGATAGAAATAGATTGTAATAACAGTCAAAAATAGATAGAATAACTAGACCGAATATCAACAAGGAAGTAGAAACATGAACAACACCATACAGCACTTCATTCAACAATAGAATACACATTTTCTGTAAGTGCACAGGGAACATTTTCCAGGATAGACCATATGCTATACCATAATAAAATTGCAATACATATAAAAGGACATAAATAATTAATAAATAAATAAGAATAAGTATATTCTTTGACCACAAAGGGATAAGATTAAAAATCAGTAGCAAAAATCAATTTCAGAAACTCACAAATATGTCAAAAGTAAACACCACACTACCACAATAATCAAAGAAAAAAGGGAAAAACTGTGAGGAAATAATACTTTGACACTTTTATAATTTAAACTTTTATTTTAATAAAAACAGTGGCAAAACATGTCAAAATTCATAGTATGCCTCTAAAGCAGTTCTTACAGTGAAATTTATCATTGCAAATGCTTGTGTTAAGGATGAATAAAGATATCAAATCAATAACCTAAACTTCCACCTTAAGACTCACAAAAGAAGAGCAAACTACACACATGGAAGGAAGTAAACTTTAAAGATTAGACCAGAAACCAACGAAATAGAGGATAGAAAAGCGAAAACAAAATTAATAAAACCAAAAGCTTTTGGTTTTATTAATTTTGTTGATTTGGAAAGATAAAATTGACAAACATTTATCCACATTGACCCAGAATAAAAGGGAAAATCAACTTAAATTACCAGAAAAATTAATTAAGGGAAGGCATTATTACAAACATTATAGAAATTAAAAATCCAAAGGAATACTATAAAAATCATATAAATACTTAGATAAGATGGAGAAATTCCTAGAAAGATGCTAGCTACTGAAACTGACTTCAGTAAGTAGAAATTCTGAATGAACCTGTACAAATAAAGATATTGAATTAGTAATTTCAAAACAAAAATTACCAAAATAGATGAGTTCAGATTTGGATTATAATCCAAGGTATAAAATAAACACCTGGAAGTCATTATTAATATAAATAAATGATTGAGTTAGAAAAAAGGGAAAAATCTCTCACACAATAATTTCAAGTAGATAATCTGTCCTTACGGTTTCCCACTCTTTCAGTGTAGGCTTTGCAAAGTGACTTCCTTTAAAAAAGTACAGTATGGAAAAGGGACTTTTAAAAGAAAAAAGGTTAAGTTGACAGTGGAGAAACACGACAAATACTATCCCATTCACATGAATAAAGTCATCATCAACGGTGATGTCATGTTGCTAATATGCATTATTGATATGATGCAATAAAAATGATATTATTCCTCTGTGGTCTTATAACTTACTTTAATAATGAGAAAAGTATCAGAAAAATCCTGCTAGAGGAACATTTTACAAACTGCCTATTAGTGCTCTTCAAAAATGCCAAGGTAATTGAAGACAATGAAAGAAGACTGAGAAACTTTTACAGTTAAGAGTAGTCTAAAAACACAGGATGGCTAATGTAATGTTATATCCTGGGTTGGATCTTGGAGTACAAGAAGAATATTTGGAGAAAAACTAAAAAAAAAATTCTGAATAATATTCAACTATGGTTAATAAATTATCATTGTTGATTCACCAATTGTGAAAAGAATACTCTACTAATATAAGATGGTAATAATAGGAGAAATTGAGTGCAGGATGTTAGAGAACTCTGTACCACATTTAAATTTTTCAATAAATTTAAAACAACTGAAAATAAGGTCGCTTTAAAAGAAAAGCATGGTTAATAATGCAAAGGAAAATGGAAGTTTAATCAAGATGTGAATGTTGAATTTAGTAACAAGTAGAGCACTAGAACCATCATAAGCTGCAAATCAGTGGAATCATGAAGATGAAAATCAGACCACAGCAGATTCAGGTTTGAGTGGGAGGTGACGAAGTTGAACTAATGAGTATATACAATTTTTTGAGGATACTTTCTTGTGCTATATAAATTAAAAACAGATATTTCAGTTGATCATTTTAATTGAAAACAAAGTCTTCTTAGTATAATATCTCAAAATTTTCTAGTAATTAAAATCTGTATCTACATGAATCTCATAATTAAAGATGAAGAATATAATCACCAAAAAATATGTTAAGCATTTCAGTGCAGAATGCCATTGGGAACACAGAAAAGGATGATCAGGACAGTGTATGTACGGGAACATGGGAAATAAACTGTATTCCTTCTTGCTCAGCTTATAAGGAACACATTTTAAGATGTAGAATGACTTGAGATTGCCATAAATAATTGAGAAATGTACTGAAAACCCAGGTAGAAAAAATGGACAATAGTCTGGATCTCATAGTTTGTCTACTCCTCATAGAAAGCCCTCTGTAGATTCCTACATACAAAATCATCACTGTTTCTGCTTTATTCCAATTGGTCCAATTAATTTGCTCCAACTTTTCTTTCTTCTACACTAATAAAAGTCTGCTAAGTTTTATTCATTCATCATCCCTTTTTGATACGAGGTTCGCCAGCTGGAAATATTTTTTTTTCCCTGAACAGGAGATCAAAACTTGTATTTAAAATTTTTTGTATTAGGTTAAAAGTCTAGGAAAACTTTTGAAACCTAAATCTTTCTCAGATATATGAGGGCCTTCACAGTGTATAATGAATAACTTCACCATAAAATATAACTACACCTTTATTCTCTATATTGAAAATATACAGATTTACAATTATTGAGGTTTAGGTCCAGTATCTTAAAGTCAAAATATCATTGGTAATATGTGAATTCTAAATTCCACATTATATGAAATCTTCTCACAAATATAAGGGGAATGGAGGGAAAGATATGTTTCAGAATCTCTGTCATCTACGCTTCGTGTTTCTTGAATTTCTTGAGGATTCTGTCACGAATCTGCTTGGTCTTAACACTGTAGACAATGGGGTTCGTGAGAGGTGGAACCAGCAAGTAGACATTGGCCATCAGCACATGGACAATTGGGGAAGCATTCTGTCCATAGCGATGGATCATAGATAGCCCAATCATTGGTGTATAGAAGGTGAGTACAGCACAGATGTGGGAAATGCAAGTATTGAGGGCTCTCACTCTCTCTGCCTTGGAGGCTATACTCAACACTGTGCCCAGGATGAGGACATAGGATAGGAGGAGAAGCACTGAATCAAGTCCCATGGAACAGATGACCACCATGAGGCCATAGATGCTGCTGACTTGACGGTTGGATACAGTTGTCTTTATGAGGTCCTGGTGCAGGCAGAAAGGGTAGGACAGAATATTGACATCATGATATTGAAGCTTCTTCAAGAGGAAGGAAGCTGGAAAGACCAGAGCCAAGGCTCTTCCAGCAATTGCCAACCCAATCCCAATGATTACATCATTGGTTAGGATGGCTGCATAGCGCAATGGTTCTCGGATTGCTATAAAGCGGTCAAAGGCCATAGCCAAGAGTACAGCTGACTCGGTAGTTGAGAAAACATGAATGCAGTACATTTGGACCAGACAAGCATTGAAGGAGATCTCCTGCACATGGAACCAGAAGACACTGAACATGGTAGGCAAGGTAGTGGTAGATAGGCCCAGGTCAGTGAATGCCAGCATTGACAGAAAGTAATACATTGGTTGATGGAGGGAAGACTCAGTTCTGACAATGAAGAGGATGGTAATGTTCCCGGCAATTGAGGTGGCATAAATCAAGAAGATGGGGAGGGAAATCAAGTCATATATGCTTTCAAGGCCTGAGAGGCCCATTAGGAGGAAGCGAGGGTATAAGGCAGAACTATTGAAGACAGACATTGTGCTAATGGATGAACCTAGAGTCTAGGTGAGGAAACAAGAATATGGAAAATTAGGGTAAAAGTCAAAATTGTAACAAGAAGCAATACTTTAATTTATGCTGCTGTGTGTTTAATGGTTTTGATCATGTCTGTGTTCATTATATCTAATTACCCCACCTGTTATTTATTATTTTACTGATTAGTTTTCTTCACTGTGCATTTATTGAGGTTTTTTGTTTGTTTGTTTGTTTGTTTGGTCTCGCTCTGTCACCAGGCTAGAGTGCAGTGATGCACTCTTGGCTCACTGCCACCTCTGCCTCCCGGGTTCAAGTGATTCTCCTGCCTTAACCTCCCGAGTAGCTGGGACTACAGATGTGTGCCACCACGCCTAGCTAATTTTTATATTTTTAGTAAAGACAAGGTTTCACCATGTTGGCCAGGATGGTCTCAATCTCTTGACTTCGTGATCCCCCCCACCTCAGCCTCCCATAGTGCTGGGATTACAAGATCATTTTTTTTAGAGATGGGATCTCACTATGTTACCTAGGCTAGCATCAGACTCCTGTTCTCAAGCAATCCTCCCAACTCAGCCTTCTGAGTAGCTGGAACTACAGGTGCACGCCACTGAAACTGAGAACATACTTTATTAAAGGAAATCTGGTAGTGTTAAAAAATAGAGAAATATGTAAGAAACGACATCAACTATGTGCAAACTAGTGGACAGATAAGTTAAAATTAAGAGTTAAACATTTTGAAGTTGATATTGAAAAAAAAAGAAAAGAAAAAAAAAACACATGATTTAAAACACAGAAGAGATAACTAACCCCATCCAGGCAGGTCAGGGAAGATGTATTGAAGGAGATTCTTAAATGAGGTCTCAAATGAAAAATACTAGGGGGATAGTATAAAAGAGCCGTGATGTACATCCTGTACTGATTAAAATCCATGTAAATACAGTAAGATATTAGAGAGTATTGCAAATGTAAGTCACTACAATTGAGTAAAGCTATAGGATAGATGGCTCTTCATATGGTTCTTGAAGCTAAGGTTAAAAAGAAGTGAACCTGAATTTCTGAAGGAACTTATGTGTAAATATGAGAGCATGGATATAATCTTAGAGGACACAATGTGCTCATTGTAACAATAAACAACATGACCAGATTTATAATATATCTATGTCAAAATACAATCAATGTTAAGAGTGGTCTAAAGGCTGACAAGAGAGAAGGCAAGGAAACCTGTTAGGAGACTATTGTAGTCATTAAAAGAAGTGGATGAAAGTGAAATCTAACAGTGGGTATTATGAGGAATGAATGGTACATGGGAAGAAAAAAATAACGTCTGTAACGTAGATCATCATACGCTAAAAGTGAGAAAAAGAAAGAAATCCAGAATAGATTTATTTATTTGATAATCTTTTTCCCGTCATTTATTAAAACAAACAAAAGACCTGCCTAGAGATTTAGTGAAACCAGTGGGCCAGATAATTCCTGTTTGGTTATGATAAATTTGAGGTGTGTGGAAGAGATAGTGATATATTTTCTATAAAAACAAAGAACACAGCCGGGCGCAGTGGCTCAAGCCTGTAATCCCAGCACTTTGGGAGGCCGAGACGGGCGGATCACGAGGTCAGGAGATCGAGACCATCCTGGCTAACACGGTGAAACCCCGTCTCTACTAAAAAATACAAAAAACTAGCCGGGCGATGTGGCGGGGGCCTGTAGTCCCAGCTACTGGGGGGGCTGAGGCAGGAGAATGGCGTAAACCCGGGAGGCGAAGCTTGCAGTGAGCTGAGATCCGGCCACTGCACTCCAGCCTGGGCGGCAGAGGGAGACTCTGTCTCAAAAAAAAATAAAAATAAAAAATAAAAAAATTAAAAAAATTAAAAAAAAAAAAACAAAGAACACAATGCCAAATTATAGAAAGAAAATAAAAGATTTATGTTCTCAGGGCTCAGTTACCACAATACATCAGATGAGCTGAGTTGAGCTGTAGGAAACAGACAGATATCACCATGAACTGGAGAAAACAGGCATTACAGCAAAAGCCCTAGAAACCTGTTACTTAACATCATAATGGCCACCTGATTCCAGTTATTCTGGGCGCAAAACATCAAGAAAATGTTTATTTAGCATACTTTATTTCCAAGTTTTTCCAAAATTTACATGGTTCATTTTCCAACCTACCCTTCTCCACAAATATAATAACAGTTCATTGTTTCCCCTAATAGACATAATTAATTATAAAATAACAAATTCTGTATCATTCTACAGAGACGACAAATATTGTGCAATCTGGTACCCTTTTCCTTACTTTTTATGAGCAGGTACAAAATGAAGAATAGAGGAGAATTATTTTATGCATTCCCATCCTACATTTAGTGATTTATATACTATACTAGTTATAGAAAATGATCTTTATACACCTCCTTCACTTTCCCAGCTTTTTATGTTATAAAATTCTGGTCTGCTTCATTATTGAACACTATGTCATCACTTTGGCACTCTCACATAATTATGCTTTCTTTCTTGATACCCACCATCAAATCTTTCAGCAGTCTTCAGCATCTCTGTCCTGCCTAGGCACACCAGGTCTTCCCTCTTAAATAACTCTTCCCCACTTCTTTTTATGAAAGTGCCTGGCTTAGGGTAGTCATAATCTCACTTCCCTGATAGATGTAGACACAGGCACCCAACTCTCAGTAGCTACGTCTCTAGATTCAGAGAAAGTAAGCTGACAGTTATAATTTACTACCTCTTTGGAAAGGTTACTAAACCCCTTTGAGTATAAACAAACTGGCAATTGTATTACTTTACATACTTTATATAATACTTAAGAGATTCAAGCAAACGTATGTAAAGTGCCTGGAACAATATCTAAGATTTAGGAGATACTTTGGACTTAAATGAAGCAAATTGTTAATTAAGATGCTGAAGTAGCCATGCTCTTAAGTATATCAGCCAAACACAGCAGTGACACAAAAGCAGGTGCTGTCTGGAGTACCCAAGTTATCACATGTAAAGATGTTACCTCCCATGGCTTCTCTTAAGAATTATCTTGTACAGACTAGTAGACAGAGAGCTAAAATTAAAATTTCCTTTTTCCCTCTTAATATTGTTAAGTGTGTATGCTATATGTAACACAAAATAGAAGAGGCACTCAAATCATCAACTTTATGATCATCAACTTCAGTTTTAACATTACAGGTTTTAGTTAATATCAGGTAGTAATATTTTGAGAAAACAGATATTTCAATACATGGGTTTCCACTATAGGTGCTATCTGTGCCTAGAAGTGAGTTTGCAATGGTAATTCCTTCCCAGAGCTCTTCTGAGCAACTTTCGAAGGGACTAGTCTGATTCCTTTGGAGGAAGGTAAATCTGTACCTCTGACCTATTCTAGAAGAGTTATTTCACATGAGTAGAAGTCATTCCTACTTTTTGACCTTTACTTACACTTCCTAGATTCCTCAAATATATAATGTAGTAATCTCTTACCCATTTTTCTCACCTCAAAACCTTCCTGCAGGCACACCTGAGCCCTCAAGTGCAGATGCCTCCTACTGCAGATTGGCTGGGTTTCCAGTCTGTCAAGCTTAGAGACTGCCTGTAGGTTAAGAAAGTCGCTGAAGATGGGCATAGAAGAATAATAAAATACACAGTGTATCCTAAGGCAGGTAGTCCTTCAAGGAAGCATAGATGCCCTGAGTAAGGCATCAGTCTCTTCCTCAGTAACTTCAGAGCCAAGATAAAGATTTTTTGCCTTTGATATTCTTGACTTTATCCAGCTGGGTGCTTTATCAGCACTACTTGCTTTAACTACTCTGGCCTGTTTGCCCATCTTCACTAGCCGGTTCCCCAGGACCACTCTTTTTTTTTTTCATTACAACCTCTAGGGGGAATAACTAACATCAGTGCTGAAAGAGCTATTTCTCCTGCTTCAGGACAAGAGATGGTCATGCCAACTTCCCAATCCAGAAGTCCAGATTAGGAAGTAATTGAGAAGTATTCTGAGGATCATGTGATAAAGATGAAAAACAATGGGCTTAGTCAGTCAGAATGACGTATAAAAAAAGTTTGTGCTCTAAGTAACCAGATACAGCATTTGCTAGCCCTTGTATGCTGAGAAAATTATTCTGTATTTAGGCCAAATTTTTTACAACCATACACTAGGACATACCTTGTTGAACTGTTACAAAAAATATAAAATCATGTGTGTAAAGTAGAAATTTATCACTCAAAAGTCATGCTTATTATAGCACTTGTAAATTATAAAGGGGTATGGGACCCACATGCGGTTGGTCCATAATACTCAATTCTTTTACCAGCCACCAGACAGAAGGGTAAACATTCTACCATCATCATCCTGCAACAACTGCTACTTGCACTGACCCACAAATCTGCCTCTGAGCATTCAATGAAAGAAAAGATGAAGATGTGATATGATACAAAAGGTTACACTCCCATATTATCACTATCTAGCAAAGACATAAATCCCTGCAAAGTATTATTGTAAAGGGTGTGTAATTGACAAATTACACAGGTAATAGAGATGATCATGGAGAACAGGTTTGGCAAACCTCCTTCAATTTAGATGAAAATCCAACATTTTACTTGTCCTCTTTCTCAATTGCACTTCACGTTTGCCACTAAAAAATATATCTCGGTTATGCCATTGATGTTTCTTGATGCGTTTTTTTCTGATTTTTTTAAAACTCATGATGTAATTAATCTATATGTTTCTAACCACAATATAAACTACCTCTAAGGTCCATCATTTTTGTTTCCATTTTCTTCAGTGCCAGATCAATTCAAGTCATTTCCAATAAAATCTTGATTCAGGAGAAAATGACTTTATGGTGTTTTTTAGGGATACTACAGCTACCTCATACAACATATTTTCTTATCAGTCTATCAAATTTGACTTTTCTAGCATTTTATGTTATGGCATTTTCCTTGTCAAAATCTTTAATGTTTCCACACACTTTTATTAGATTTTTCTAATATTTACAATAGACCACTATTATAATAGAATTAATGGCCGAAACACCAAACACACATCAATCAATTATGTTTGGAGGAAACGTCACATAGTCATTCCACTGTGTGTGAATGTAAGTAGGCCCCATTAACATCTAACGTTTTACAGAAATCGAGCATTACAGAAACTTGTGTAATATAGTTTAACCCAGTCTTTTCAAACATATTTTATACAGACAGCATTTATTAACATCTGAAATTTGTGTTCTGCAGAGCTCAATTTGGAAACGAATTTCTGGAAAATGTTGGATTTAAGGCAGTGATTTTTAACAAGAAGGATTTTGCCTCAAAGGGGTGTTTGACAATGGGGTCATTTTCAGTTGTAGTAATTGGGAAAGTGTTACTGGCATGTCATGTGTACTTACCTACAATACTTCTAAACATTCTACAATGTGCAGGACAGTGACTCACAACAGGGACTCATCCAGTCCCACGGCAATAGTGTCAATGTTGAAAAATCCTGTTTTAATGAGAGAAAAACAAAGCTACACTAAAAATTGAAATTCTCTCTTTAAATCTGTGGGTAGTATGAAGGCCAAGCACATTAACTCTAGACCAATTACAGTAAAGAACACTGTAAATTCAGAGGTTCTTTACCTTTGAATTCCGATTCTGGCACTTAACTGCCTGTGTGACTAAGAAAACTACTTAGGTCTTTTCACCTCTTTTTCTTCATTTATGAAATGAGTTTCATAATAATTTTAAGTAATAGAATTTTTGTAAATATTCCATGTGTTAATAAATGTATAGCATTTAAATGTATTTAATAATCAATAACAGATAATCAAAAATTGATTCCCTTTTCCTTTAATACAGGGTTGTTTTAAAATTAGTTATTATTAGTATTCTGTGGGTGTGCCAATTCTGTGACCCCATATTTTGAATCCTGAACGGAAACTTCTCTCAAAGACATTGACAAGTATTTTAAAGGGTACATCAAATTTTATAGTCATTAATTAATTCAATCATAAGATTACTTTCTCTGTATCCAAACTCATGAGTATCAATGAGCCTTTAACCATGACTTGGATTTCCATGCATATATCTTTTAAGAAAGCAAACATTTTTGGAAATGTGTGTCTAAGTTACATTTCACACATTAATTTAATATGTGGGCATTCTGAAATATGCATTTTATCAAATAAACTTGAGTTTTGAGATTTAGCTCTCCTGGCTTTGAAAAGGTAAAACAACTACAAGAAAATATGAACAAGAAAAGCCATTGGCAATCTATCTAATAATATCTTGCACCTTATTTTCACCTCCATCGAGTTGAATAAGACTTAGTTTAAATGGTAATTTCCTCTTTCTTCTTGAAGATTAATCACTGATTCCATATTCCTAGTGTATCAGGATAACACCATTCTCCCAAATCTCATTCAATCCCATTTTATCAGTTTTATTATATAATTATATTAATGGATCTCTTAGTAAAACTTTTATAAACCTTGTTGACTAAGCTGATGAGAAAACAAATAACTATATGTAATATTTTAAGAGTAAAGATTTCTTTATCAATAAAAATGATTTTGTGTATTAAAATGGTATACATCAAGGTATTTCTTTTTTAGATTTTAATGTCATCCACACTTTTAAAATATCTTGTTATTAATTCATAGTAAAAGAAAGAGTAAGCTAATGTTTGTGTGTGTTTGTGTGTGTGTGTGTGTGATCTGAGAAGCTCTTGTGTGTTCACAGAAAGACAACATCATTATTGAGCCCAATGCAGAGTTCATGTGGAGGATGCATGCAAGTTGACATGTTAATGGAGAGCAGCATGGTTTAAGATGTGCAAGTCTAATTAATAGTTGGAAATTGTTTAAAGTTTATATCCTAATACTGAACATTTCTTAAGGCATGCTCTTAATTATAGATATGTACCATATATGTGAAACCACCTTTGCAAAAAATATACAGTGGGAGCATTATTGGCAGTGAAAGAGATCTGATTTAACCAACCTCCATTTTGCCTTTATTCTTCAAACTTCCCTTAATTATTCCTGGGCTTGGGTCAAGCTAACTTCGGAAGACATTTATAGTTAAAATAATAATAGCCCTTCCCCAAAACTCAGCCTCCTTTGTAAAGTTAATGAGAGATCACTAGGCTAAGAGGATAGAGGAGCATGAATTCTGCTAAAGTGTACACATAAACAATTGCCAGCCATTGTTCTGGAGGTCACAAGATTTACAACTTCCGACTTCCTTAATTACTCTTGCAGATAACATCAGTATTTTAAAACCTGGGATTGGCCTTTTGAGATATCTTTTCAGACTTTTTGCATGTCTGATGACCAGTGGCTCCACCTACATGTGCCAACCACTCTTTGTGTCCTACCCGGAAATACTCAAGTTCCTGAGGACCATTTCTCATACCCCTGTGATTGCACCCCCAACCAATCAGCAGCAGGCACCCACTGTTTAGCCACCCCTCCTCTTCCTCCAAACTATCTTTGAAAAACCCTAGCCTCCAAATTCTTAGGGAGGCTGATTTGAATAATAATAAAACTCTGATCTTCTATTTAGCTGGCTTTCCATATGTAAAACTCTTTCTCCATTGCAATCCGCTGCTCAGATAGATCAGCTGTATCTGGGCAGCAGGCAAGAAGAGCCCATTGGATAGTTACATTCGCTGATTCTGTTTGTTTATTGAGACATGATATAGTCACAGGATTCAGTGCCATGAGTGATAGAAACAGAGATTCTTTCCTGAAGGAGTCTTAGTTGAGCAAGATCAAGCCTTCACTCTAACCTTTTGCTAAAACTTAAAGTGAGGTACCAAGAAAAAAAAATGAAAAAAAAAAAAAAAAAAAAAAAAAAAAATTGACACAAAAACTTTTTAAAATTTTCAAACGGGAAAGATTTAAAAAAGAAAAAAAAAAAACAGAAAATAATTGACACACAGACATGTTGAAAATTTCTAACGTGATAGAGTTTAATGAGAGAAGAGAACAATATTTAGGAAATAATGTACCACAAGTTTCCACCTGAAATTAGCGTTCTGTGGATCATCAGGAATTTATGTCTTTCTTGAAATCTTTGTTTAAAAGTAATACAGACAGAAAACTCCAGGCCCACATAGCATCTTTAATAAATCATTTGGGACATTTAACTAAAGAATAACAAAAAAAATGCTCATATATTTCTAGAGACTGTAAAAAGAGGGATCACCTCTTAAGAACTTTTATGAAGCAAGCATAACCTGTATTTTACAACCACGTTAAAGCATTACAGAAAGTCATAGTTAACAACAATGCATTATATATTTCAGAGTGGCTGGAAGAGAGGACTTAAGTTGTTCACAACACATATAAATACTCATTCTATGCATGTAACAGAATATCACATATACCTCATAAATATGTAAAATATTATGTATCAACTAAAAAGGAAAATAAATATTAAAGATGAATATATCCCATAAAATTGACTACAAAATATAAAATAAAGTATTACCAAATCTAAATCTAATCTGTGATTACACACTAACACACACACACACACACACACATTTGATCCTATTGAATTTAATTCAGGCATTGAATACATAGCACATGCAAAAATCACATGATATAATTCATTATGTTAACACAAGAAGAATAAAATAATTTAATAATCTAGATTTATGATAAAAATGCTAAATTTAATACTGATAACACACAAATGTATTAAATTAGAAATAGAAGTATATTTCCTTGACCTTTTAAAAAGTACAATGAACATCAAATATTAAAGTTATTTTTCCCAGAGATCAGAAAGAAGAATGTACTCACTATACTCAGTTCTAAAATTTACTACAGCCTCAGTCAAGACAATTGGGTGAATAAAAGATATAAAAGACACTAAGATTAGAAGGAAATAAATAAAGCCTCATCATTACTCATAGACAATATTGTTGAATTGTATGCAAAATACTCTCACTATAAGTAATGAGAATCAATAAGTTAATTGATCAGGGTAGGTAGATATCTTTTTTATATCCAAAAAGCATATGCTTATATCCAAAAGCAAGTAGAAATTAAAATTTAAAGTATAATACTTATAATGGTGTCAAAATACAGAGACATAAAACCTAGTAAAAGAAGTACAAGACTTTCACACTTAAAATTTCAAATATTATTGAGAGAAACTTAAGACAAATTTTTTCAATCAAGGGATGTACCCTGTTGACAGATTAGAAGACTTCATATAATAAAAGTGGCTAATCACTTTAAATTAGTTTACAAATTGAGTTTATAATTTTGTAGAAATTTAATACTTTATATAAAACTTAATATATAAACACAAATGCTGCATTAGTTCATTTTCATACTGTTATAAAGAACTACCCTAGACTGGGTAATTTACAAAGGAAAGAGTTTTAATTGACTCACAGTTTAATCATGGCAGGAAGCTAAGGGGAAGCAAGGCACCTTCTTCACAAGGTGGCAGAAAGAAGAAGTGCTGAGCAAAGGAGAAAGAGCCCCTTAAAAAACCATCAGATCTTGTGAGAACTCATTCACTCTCATGAGAACTACATGTGGCAAACTGCACTCATGATTCATTTACCTTCACCTGTTCTCTCCCTAGAGATGTGGGGATTATGGGGATTATAATTCAAGATGAGATGTGGGTGGGGACACAAAACCTAACAATATAATTCTGCTCTTGGCCTTTTGCAAATCTCATGTCATATTCACATTTTAAAGCCAATCATACCTTCCCAAGAGTCCCACAAAGTCTTAATTCATTCCAGCATTAACCCAAAAATTCAAGTCCAAAGTCTTATCTGAGTTTACAAGACAGGACCCTTCAACCTATGAGTCTGTAAAATCAGAAGCAAGTTAGTTACTTCCTAGATAAAATGGGGGTGTAGGCATTGAGTAAATATACTCCTTACAAATGGGATAAATTGGCCAAAATAAAGGGGCTTACAGGCCCCATACAAGTCTCAAATCCAACAGGGCAGTCATTAAACCTTAAAGTTTCAAAATGATCACCTTTGACTCCATGTCTTATATCCAGGTCATGTTGATGCAAGAGGTGTGCTCCTATGGTTTTGGGAAGCTCTGCCCCTGTGGCTTTGCAGGGTACAGCCCACTTTGGGAAGCTCTGCCCCTGTGGCTTTGCAGGGTACAGCCCACTTCCTGGCTGCTTTCATGGGCAGCTTTTGAGTGTCTGTGGATTTTCTAGGTGCATAATGAAAGCTGTTGTTGGATCTACCAATCTGGGGGTCTGGAGGATGGTGACCCTTTTCTCAAAACTGCACTAGGCAGTATCCCAGTGGGGACCCTATATTGGGGCTCTGACCCCACATTTCTCTTCTGCACAGCCCTAGGAGAGGTTCTCCATGAGGGCTCCACCCCTGTGGCAATATTCTATCTGAGCATCCAGGCATTTCTATACATCTTCTGAAATCGAGGCAGAGGTTTCCAAACCTCAATTATTGACTTCTCTGAATGCACAGGCTCAACACCATGTGGAAGCCATCAAGGCTTGAGGCTTGTGCCCTCTGAAGCAATAGCACAAGTGGTACCTTGGCCCCTTTTAGTCATGGCTGAAGCTGAAGCTTCTGGGACACATGGTACCATGTCCCAAGGCTACACAGAGCAGCGGGTGTCCTGGGACTGGTCCATGAAACCGTTTTTTCCTTTTAGGCCTCTGGGCTTGCGATGGGAGGGGCTGACATGAAGGTCTCTGACATGCTGTGGAGACATTTTCCCCATTGTCTTGGTGATTAACATTTGGCTCCTCATTACCAGTGCAAATTTCTGCAGCAGCTTGAATTTCTCCCCAGAAAATGAGTTTTTCTCTTCTATCGCATCATCAGGCTGAAAATTTTCCAGCTTTTATTTTCTGCTTCCTCTTGAACACTTTGCCACTTAGAGATTTCTTCTGCCAGATACCTTAAATTATCTCTCTCAAGTTGAAAGTTCCACAGATCTGTAGTGCCAGGGGAAAATGTCACCAGTCTCTTGGCTAACACATGGCAAGAGTAAAGACACCTTTACTTCAGTTCCCAACAAATTCCTCATCTCCATCTGAGATCACCTCAGCCTGGACTTCATTGTCCATATCACTATCAGTATTTTCATCAAAGCCATTCAACAAGCCTCTAGGAAGTTCCAAACTTTCCCACATCTTCCTATCTTCTAAGCCCTCCAAGTCTCCAGGAAGACACATTTTTTTCTGTGTTCTTCTGAATCCTCCAAACTGTTCCTACCTCTACCTGTTACACAGTTCCAAAGCCGCTTCCACATTTTCATGTATCCTTATAGCAGCACTCCACTCCTGGTACCAATTTACTGTATTAGTTCATTTTCATTCTGCTATAAAGAACTGCCTGAGACTGGTTAAGTTATAAAGGAAAGAGGTTTAATTGGCTAACAGTTCAGCATGGCTAGGGAGGCCTCAGCAAACTTACAATCATGTCAGAAGGAGAAGGGGAAGAAAGGCACCTTCTTCACAAGGTAGCAGGAAGGAGAAGTGCCAAGCAAAGGGTAAGGAGTTTCTTATAAAAACATCAGATCTTGTGAGAACTCACTCACTATCACAAGAACTGCATGGGGGAAACAGCACCCATGATTCAATTACCTCCACCTGGTCTCTCCCTTGACATGTGATGATTATGAGGATAATGCGAATTACAATTCAAGTTGAGATTTGAGTGGGGACAAAAAGCCTAACCATATCAAATACCAACATAGTTAAGGGCATTTGAAGAAGTAGCCCTCACACTACCTTATAACGAAACCTAACGTAAAATCATAATTAACAACAGTCATGGATTAGTGCAAATGATAGAAAATTATGTCCAATGGAACAGAAGAGAAATAACAGAAATAGACCCAAATATATACATTTACACCATATGACAATAGAAGCACTGTGGTACAGGGGATGAATAATGCTTTATTCAATAAATGGTTGAAAACCAAATGAGTCACTGAGGCATAAGTCTCAATCATTAAGGTTTATTAGGCCAGCTTTAGGGTGCTTCTTGGAAAAACAAAAGTCACCGACACATCTGTGGCTATTTCCACAAAGGTTTTCCGGAAGTTGTGTGTTTATACATTTCCTCAAAAGGGGGAAGGGAGAGGCATGTAGGTTGGGCAGTAGGGGAAATAGTTACATTCCTGAGACTTTAGTTAGTGTTCAGTAAATCTACATTTTACCTAAGATAAGGTGAATGTCTGAAGTGAGAAAGGGAGCAAAGGAAGACTCAATTATGTAGTCTGTCTCTGGTAGGTGAAGAAAATGAATCCTGACTTTTTTCTGCACCTGGGAAGATAAACTTGTAAGCAACATAATCGGTGTGGAGTTTTAGGAGCTAGACCTAGATTGTGGACCTAAAGTTACAATTAGCCTGTCATTGTTTATGGGAGGCAAGCAAAGAATTTACTCATGAATGATCTGTAGGTAGCCCTTTCCAGATGCCTGAGGCCATTTACCTTTCCAATCTGGCTGATATACAATGTTAGTAGCAGTGATTCATGTGGAAGAGAGTGTTGCAATGATTCAGCTTCAGGACTTAGTCTTCACTTCTGCACAAGTTTGGGGAGGTCCTTCAATTTTTATTTTCTTTTACACAGTTCTGATTGAACTATGTATCCGTGTCAAAAAAAATATACCTTGACCTTACCTCATCATTCATAAAAAAAAAATTTTACATGTGTTGTATTTGGAAATATCAAAAGCCTTACAACTTTCAAAAATTACACAGAAGAATATCATTTATAGTATCAGTAAATGTGTCAGTTGTTTATTATAGTCCCAGTTTCAAATATAGACTTCATCGCTTACTCGGCAAAATGGAACTGGGCTCAATGGACAATTTTTCCTTCACAGATGCATGATGTTAAACTCGGCCAGCAGAGGGTGCTGCAGGGACGCTTGTAGGAGAAATTCTTGTGTACTTCTCTGATTATTGTCACTTCTACAGTGCAAAAACCAGAGGCATGTATGAGAAATATTTAGTAATACTCACCCTATCAAATTCCAACAATACCCATATGACTAGACTCTTACTGAATCTTGCAGTTACCCTAGGGGCTGGCTTCCCAGATGTAACCTATTTGGACCCTGAAAGAGTATTTCCAGCTTGTCAGTCCAAACTGAGTTGCTGCCCACCCGTACTTCAAAGAGGGATTATCATTTGCTTGCCAATGCCAACTATAGTTCCCTCCCTACAAGCCTCAGCCAACCTGATGCTTCCTTCTACTCAGTCCTGAAAAGGAATCTTAGTCTATCAGCCTTGGTTCACCCATACCTCACAGAGGTGTCTTTCTTGACACATGAAATGTAATGACCTTTTCTGGCATCCAGTATGCTAAGACTATTCATTTTCAAATGAAGTTTCTACCTCAGGCTTGGGAGTACCTTCCCCATTTTCCAAGTTTGTTTTTTCTTTCAATATTCTCCCTTAGCTCCAGGGTATTACTCAAAATTGTCTTTATCTTCTTGAAAGTTGATTTCCTTACAAAATTAGTAAGTATTTGCATTTACAAACCCTATTCAAATTACTGTGTGATTTATGTCTTCCGACTGGATCGTGAGTGACAGAATAGGCAAATATCTCCTTAAAATATACAAAAGCACTAAACATAAATCAAATTTATACATTGGATTTAATTAAAATCAAGAACATTTCTAGTCATCAGACATACTATTAAGAAAGTACAGGCCGGGCACGGTGGCTCTCGCCTCTAATCCCAGCACTTTGGGAGGCCGAGGTGGGCGGATCATGAGGTCAGGAGATCAAGATCATCCTGGCTAACACGGTGAAACCCCGTGTCTACCAAAAATACAAAAAAAAATTAGCTGGGTGTGGTGACGGGTGCCTGTAGTCCCAGCTACTTGGGAGGCTGAGGCAGGAGAGTGGTGTGAACTCAGGAGGTGGAGCTTGCAGTGAGCCAAGATTGTGCCACTGCACTCCAGTCTGAGCGACAGAGCAAGACTCTGTCTCAAAAAAAAAAAAAAAAAAAAAGTACATAGGTTGTAGAAGATTGTTGTATACATACATCTCACAATGTCAACTTGAGTTACAGGGTTATTTTTAGTTCTCCAGGCTTATACACTGTGTTTGGTCTTCTGCTTGAAACTTAAGAGATTTAAAAACATGGCTATTTGCTATTGAATTCTTACCCTGTTTCATCTGCCTGCAAAAAAAGGCATCCTTGAGAATTTTATTTTATCTTTCTTATATTATAGGTAGTTAGACAGGCATGAGTTGGGCAGGAGAGGGCTCTACCACACCCACTAGGAATGTTAGGCAATGGTTGGACAATTATCACATTGCCTCTCTAAAAGTGATAAATTGGCAGCTTGCACCAGGGAGAGGCCATTTCCTGATGGTCCACTCCTGTTGCACTAAACTGCTAATAGAATGCAGATGCCAAAAGGAAGCAACTTTCCAGACATGTGCATTAAGAGACAAAATGAAGGAGTATGACCTTCTGAGGGCACACTACCGAGAAAGGGAAGAAAGCCTCGGATGGGAATGCGTACAACTTCCTAAACACACTGGGCATGCTCACTTCCTAAGGGTGAGGAGGGCACTGTGCATGTGGGCAGCCCACTCCAAGGGAAGGATCACGGGAAAGGGGCCAGCCTATAAACTCCTAGGATTGAGGTTAAACACAGCACTTATCCTTCAGTTTACCCACTTGGGTCTCTTCCACGTGTACTTTCCTTTTTTTCCTCTTCTAAAGTATTTTTAAATAAACTTCCACTCCTGCTCAAAACTTGCCTTGATTTATCTCTCTGCCTTATGCCCCTCAGTCCATTTCTTTCTTCTGAGGAGGCAAGAATTGAGGTTGCTACAGACCCATATGGATTTGCCACTGGTAACTTGAATACCTTCTACCAGTAATATATTTGAAGTCATGAGACTTGGATATTAGCCAACCTTAACACCTATATGTCACAGGTTTTCTGAGAACTTCTCATTTCAGGGTTCTCTGGGAAGCAGACTTTGAGGTAAAATTTAGTGTGCAGTTTGTTTAATAAGAGAATCTTGGGATAATCATCTTAAAAATAAAAAGGAATGAAAGTGGGTAGGATTGGGCAGAAGGAGAAGTTGAGCTGTAAACCATGCCTGAAAGCAGTGAATATTTTCTTCACTGGGCTGAAGGGGCCAGACCTTTCCAACTTTCTACCTTAGTCATTGAATGGGTCAGTGGATGACCTCAAGCAAGGCTCATTTCTCCAGCTGAGGCAATTCCTGAAAAAGTGAAAAAAAAAATTGAAGGCTTTCCACTGGACTCACTGCTAGCAGCTGGGGCTACAAGTCTTTCATTGAAATAGGGCTGAAACTATATATCTTTGCCCATCATAGCCCATGTCAGAGCCCTTTTCTTTGTGGGAGGAAATGCAAAATGCTTTGGGTAAGTTTTAAGTCAGACTGAAGAACACTACTAATGCATACTCTTTCTAACCTCTTTGCTTTCTTCATGTTACCTTCTCTTTCTAGAATACCTTCCCAGTGATGTGTTGGTGTTTAACCACCTCCTCTCTAAGAAAAATTTTTAAAGCCCTGATATATAATGTTTACCAATTTCTGTGGTTTAAATATTTCCATCATAACCAATTTCAAATTACCTACATGACATTACAGAGCACAAAAACAGAACAAGATACACACAATTGTCTCTTACGTGCCAGCTTCAGCACACCGCTTTATTTCCAACTGTGTTCAACTGCTCAAGAATGAATTGGACCCACAATGCACAGTGAAAGTGTTAACTACTCTAATTCTTGATTCCTACATCCTCAAGTAAAATTGACCACTTATTTTTATATATTTCTTTATTTATTGAGACGGAGTGTCGCTCTGTCGCCCAGGCTGGAGTGCAGTGGCGCGATCTCCGCTAACTGCAAGCTCCGCCGCCTCCCGAGTTCATGCCATTCTCCTGCCTCAGCCTCCCTAGAAGCTGGGACTACAGGTGCCTGCCACCACACCTGGCTATTTTTTTTGTATTTTTAATTGACCACTTATTAATATATCAATATTATAAAATGTACCTGTTCCAATAATATCATTGGTTACACTTAATTTTACTAACATTTTATCTATGTATCTTCACTATTAAACATTCATTATTTAACATTAGCATTATGCAGTTGGCTGTTTATATATCCACAGTACTAACAGTAATAACTATAATAGTTATTTCAACTATTTAATGAGTACTCATGATTGCTAGGGAAGACCAGCTGTATAGTGCTGTGATAAGGTAATAGACATGGCCCCATATTCAAAAAGTCTGCAATACAGCTGAAAATAAAGTGAATTTATATGAAATAACAAAATATCACCCATAAAAACATATGTATAGTTCATTCTAGCAAAAAAGAAAGAAAAAGTAATGGGTTATCAAAAATAAATTGGTAAAAACACAATACAGATCCACACAGGCATGTAGAACAAGGGGTAAAGTACTATTAAAAGATGAGGATTGAGATTGTGTACAGCTCTCAACCCATTCACAAATTAAGACATAAAATCCTGTCCCATACTATTAAATAGAGTCAACACAATTGCCCAGATGTTTAGACATGTACTGTCAGGCTTTCTTCAGCAATTCCTGTAACTGAGTACCCCATTTTCTTAAAAAATATATATATATTTTACAATTTTTTCCCCTTTTTCCTCATCTCTTACTTTGCTCTTTAGGAATGCAATTACAACTTTTACAT
Source organism: Rhinopithecus bieti (assembly GCF_001698545.2). Lineage (NCBI taxonomy): Eukaryota > Metazoa > Chordata > Mammalia > Primates > Cercopithecidae > Rhinopithecus > Rhinopithecus bieti. The sequence continues at coordinate 101,872 of NW_016806930.1, read as the reverse complement.
TCCTTTTTTTCCACTGGCCAAACCACCTGCAAGCACAACTTCCTTCTATTACTCTATGTTTGCTTAGAAGTTCCATAGGCCAGCCAGTTGAGGGGGCTCACACCTGTAATCCCAGCACTTTGGGAGGCCGAGGTGGGCGGATCACCTGAGGTCAGGAGTTCGAGTCCAGCCTGGCCAACATGGTGAAACCCCGCCTCTACTAAAAATATAAAAATTGGCCGGGGATGGTGGCACACGCCTATAATCCCAGCTACTCGGGAGGCTGGGGCAGCAGAATTGCGGAACCCAGCAGGCAAAGGTTACAGTGAGCAGAGATTGTGCCATTGAACTCCCACCTGGGTGACAGAGCAAGACTCAGTCTCAAAAGAAAAAAAAAGAAAGAAAAAGAAGTTCCATAGACCAAGTCTTAAAACAAACCAAGCACCCTACCAAATTCTCCCCAACTGGCCAGAGCACTGGATGGCCCACGGGACAACTCAAGATAAACATTCATGAGCAAGCCGTATAGATCCCACAAGCCTATGTGCCTTCTGCATGGCTGGAATACCAAAATTTATCTTATTAAAACCCTGCTTTCTGCCCAGAATGCTGAAGTGTCAAATCTGGCCCTGACTCATCACTAAGCTCTGGAATAGTAACTTTCTTCTTACCATCTTCATTCTTGTTATTTGATTTTGCAAGTGGCAAGCGACTGAAACTATATTTGGTAACACTCCCATGTATCTAACTCAGTATTTGCTGGCAAATTGAGGAAGCTGATAGATCTAGAATAGCAATGAGAGAAAGGACACATCACTAAGTGATGAGATTAGAACTTGTACATAGCAAACAGCCACAGCAGCAGTTCAAAATCCTGTCAGGAACTCAAGTTCCAAACTTGCCCTAAGAACTAAAATTTTTTTATAAGCAGTTATGATATCGTAGCATGAGAAACAAAATATGGACAACAGTATTAGTAAAAGAGATACAGATTGATTTCTGGGTTTTAGATAATTAATATGAGAAACAATATAAACACAGTTATATTTAGGAAGAAAAGATACGCTATTATTATCATTAACAACAATCACAACTTAATAACATTAATAATTTTGTATAGTTTTCAAAAAACTTGACTTAGCACATACATTTTCTATTATAAGTCTTGTAATGATCTGGGGACAACATGAGACCATGGTTGTCACAATTTGTCCAAAAAAATCCTGAGTTTCAAATTGGTTAAAGATTAACTGAAATTACATGTATAAGAAGTAAAAGAATTAGGATATTAATCAGAGGAGCAATGCCCAGATATTTTACTTTTCATACACTAAAATAGCTTCCATGAGATTTTCAGTGGAAAAGTTGGAGGATAGAGGTTACTTAAAACCTCCTCCTTAGGACAAATTTGCAGAGAATTCCTAAATGAATCTGCTTTGTTCTGACACTATAGACAATAGGGTTAAGGACTGGGGGAAGAGGAAGGTAAATGTCTGCCATGAGGACGTGGACTATGGGAGACGGATGCTTCCCAAAGCGATGGACCACTGACACCCCAATAACTGGCACAAAGAAGATGAGCACCGCACAGATATGGGATACACATGTGTTGAGTGCCTTTAGCTGCTCTTCCCGAGATGCAATACCCAGCACAGTATTAAGAATCAGAACATAAGAAAGAAGTGTGAAGACTGAATCCACACCTAGTGTGGCAATGACTACACAAAGCCCATAAATGCTATTGATCCTGGCATCTGTACAGGATAATCTCAAAACATCCTGGTGCAAACAGAAAGCATGAGAGAGGGCATTGCCATGGCAGTATTGACAGTGTCTCAGTAGCAAAGGTGTGGGAAGTGCAACTCCCAAGCTTCACAGCAGACAGGCCAAACCAATTTTGCCAATTACACTCTTGGTGAGGATGGTGGGGTAATGCAGTGGATGGCAGATAGCAACAAAACGGTCAAAGTCCATGGCCAGCAACACTGAGAACTCCAGGAATGTGAAAGTGTGGATGAAGAACAGCTGAGCATAGCAAGCACTTGCCTGAATCTCTGGAGCATCCAATCATAACACAGTAAGCATGGTGGGAAGTGTAGACAGTGACATCCCCAGGTCATTCCCTGCCAAGATGGAAATAAAGTAATACATGGGCTGATGGAGTGAGGATTCTGTCCAAATGACAGAGAGGATGGTAGCATTACCCATAAATGCTACCAAATATGCAAGACAGAAGAGGATGGAGAGCCAAGAATGAGCATACTCCAGTCCAGAAAAACCCCTCAAGATAAATATGGGCTCCAGAGCATCACTGTTATTCCAGTCTACCATAGGGATCTTGAGTAACTCAGCATAGTGAGGAATGGTTCGTGTTTTTCTTCCTGATCCCTCAAAGTTATCTCTTTTGAGTACAAACAATGGAATCAGGACAAAAATACGTCTTTCCTCTAACCTCACAGAGGAAAGAAGGTGGTATCTCTTGTCGGCCCCATGTAAAAAATATTTCCTATTACTAAGGAGCACCAAATTCTGGAACAAAAATGTGGACTACACAAATATGGGCATCTTTGGCAAGAAATATGTTGGATTTGCATCGAAGACACTAAAGAATTTAAACAACATGAGAACAGAGAAAAAAACTGTACTAATTATTATAAAGATTAAAATAGAGAAAAGTCAGAGTGAATGTCGATGGATTTGTGTGAGCTTCTGGCCAATGTTCTTGAGTTAATCAGTTATTGCTTCTAGGCTATCTTTACAGTCATGACAATTGAATTGATCCCATGGGCTCAACATAATTTCTATTCAGATATATTTTTATTTAATGATTTATAATATTTAAACATTTTAAATATTTATTATTTTAATAATACAAGATAAATACCCCATATATGAAAAGAGAGCATGAACATAAGAAACAGAATCCATAATCCCAGCATGCTTTATTGAGCTGCTATTTAACCAACATAGTTTTGAGCTGTTTAGTATAGCAACTATTCCTGATTTTAACAAATTCATGGTAAAATAACTATATATATATGTGTGAGTGTGTGTGTGTGTGTGTGAAATAAGAGCTTAAATAGTTTGAAAATAAATCTTTAGGCCATAACATCACAATGTAACTATAAAAGTCCATTAAAGACATTTCCCTTTCTGCTCTTCCACAAAATAAGAACAGTGCATTTAACAGTTATCTATTACACGTTTTAAAGAGGTACTTTTCCACTTTATTTCTATTCATTGTTTTTTTAATTGATTGATTTCTCTTTCCAAATGATACTTTTAATACCATTTTTAAAAGAATCGTCAATCCAAATATTAAGTGGTTCTTAATTTTCTGACCCACTTGCACCTACTTCTGTGAAATCATGGCAATCCAGAATTCAGGCCTTAAATATTCACTATCAGTGAAACAATCAAGCTCTTTCTGAGTATTTCAAAATATGATGCTAACATCTGGCTTGACTTTCCTTTGGCAGTTTTTATTGTAATAGCCTCCCCGCCTGTGCTGGATACCAATGTTACCTTTGCTATATCATACTGTGTTGATGGCACTGGGGACAATAGCTGAGCATTATGAGATTCTCTGCCCCTTCTGTTAGCTAGTTCTTTATTTTAACCCTGTCTAGTTTCATTAACTGTCCCTGAGAAAATTATTTACTTACCTTGTCCCTTAGAGTCTGGGCCTCATAGACTTCAGCAACACCTCTCTGTAGCAACATCTCAGCAATTCCCTCAACCCTCCTTCTGGACTTTTAATCTCTGATCTTTGGAAAGATTAAGATAAGACTTCCCCTCATCCTAAAGTAAAAATATTTCCAAATGTGGTCTCAAACTCATATCACAAGGCTCCAGTTAGTTAGCTGTTTCTTTTCATTAGCTCCATTATATTTAATAAAAGCTTTATTTTAAAATCCCTTGACTGATTCTTATCTCAATTTCATACCGTGAAGACTGAAAGTTCTTAGAGGGCACAACCTAGAACTCCAAAGAGGACTTGACTTAGAATCTATATCTGAGGAACAAAAGAAAGCACAAAGCCATCTTCTCCATGTAAAAAGAAGGATTTGTCTCTTTCTCTACTTTTACCGAAGTCCAGGAATCCTCCACCTTCCATGAGTCAGAACCTACCATGGTACTCTTCTGCAGCCTAGGCAATCTGAATGAAGCTTTCATTTGAGACCCTTGTCTTAAATAAAGCAGTCAGCTACCCATCAAATTCTTTGCACTCAGTAGAGTATGTGTTTAGAGCATTTATTTTTCTTTATGTCAGGCCTCTGAGGCCAAACCAGGCCATCACATCCCCTGTGACTTGCATGTGACTTGCACATATACGCCCAGATGGCCTGAAGTAACTGAAGAATCACAAAAGAAGTGAAAATGCTCTGCCCCACCTTAACTGATGACATTCCACCACAAAAGAAGTGAAAATGGCCGGTCCTTGCCTTAAGCGATGACATTATCTTGTGAAATTCCTTTTCCTGGCTCATCCTGGCTCAAAAGTTCCCCACTGAGCACCTTGTGACCCCCCACTCCTGCCCGCCAGAGAACAACCCCCCTTTGACTGGAATTTTCCTTTACCTACCCAAATCCTATAAAATGGGCCCACCTTTATCTCCCTTCGCTGACTCTCTTTTTGGACTCAGCCCACCTGCACCCAGGTGATTAAAAAGCTTTATTGCTCACACAAAGCCTGTCTGGTGGTCTCTTCACATGGACGCGCATGACACTTTACCCCTAAGTAAAATTTTTCTCTCCCATCTTTCATATCACTAGCTGACTTTATTTTTTCTTCCTGCTCACTCAGAAAATTGTTTTGACCTCCTATTGTAGAGTTGAGTTCATAAAAATGATATAGGTATTAACATCGAAATATATAGAACACACACACACAGAGAGTGAGAGATAGGAGAGAAAGAAGAAAAGAAAGAAAGAAAGAAAGAAAGAGAGAAAGAAAGAGAGAAAGAAAGAGAGAAAGGAGAGAAAGAGGAAAGAAAGAAAAGAAAAGAGAAAACTGTGGACACAGTGAAGTAGTTTATTTTTACCCCATGCCAGGAAAATATTCCATGTTTTCTCCTTTAATTCTTTCAACCCTGAAATAAATCACATAGGATGCAAAGAACAAAGTGGATCACCACTCTTTAGAATTGTCTTTCTCCCTGCTTTATGTGCAAGTGCCCTATGTGCAGATTTCAACCTTTAGAAAACTTCAGTTGTAGACTGGCCAACAGATTTGAAGTTAGGACAGGCAGGAATATTTCTGTTTGTACTCCCTATTAATTTTTAACTGTGTATGTTTAAGGTGTACAGAATGATGACTTGATATACATACACACACACACACACACACACATAGTGAAATGATCATTACTGTGTGCATGTGTGTGTGTGTGCGTGCACACACGTGCATGTGTATGGTAAGAGCACCTAAGCTCTACTCTCTTGGCAAATTCTCAGTATACAGTTTCTGTAGTTTTAGTTCTTGCTCCTATTGGTGTATCCCTCACTTAAAAAGAGTTCCCATTTCTACAATATTATTAACTCACTGCTTTATCTCATCGATTTATCCCTCACCTGAAAAGAGTTCCCATTCTACAATATTATGAACTGTGGTCATGCTGTATATTAGATCTCTAGATTTATTCTTCTTGTGTAACTGCAAGTTTGTACTCTTTGAGCTACTTTTCCACATTTCCTCCACTACCTGGGCCCCCAAAACCCCTTTCCAGTCTCTATTTCTGTGTGTACTTTCCCTTTATTCTCTCACTGCCACATCTGTCATGTCTTTCACTTTTTAAAACCCCTTTATCGTCTTTTCTCTATTCATTTTCTTTTGGCTCTATTTCTAGGTCATTGACAATGATTCTTTGTGGTTCTTGTTGATTTTAGTACAATTTAATCACACTGAGGTTGAAAGAGAAATAATAGAAAAGAACTGGACGTAACAGCAAGACTGTTTCAAAGGGCAGAGGCATGAATCAGCTTATGTCACACATTCACCTATTCCAGGTAATTAAGGGTGAACTACTGAGGATAAAACCATTTTTTTTACAGCCTCTCTAGTATCCTAGCTGCAGTTCTCAAAACCTATTCTCTGCTAATCAGCTTATCGCTTATCTTAAAATCACTGAAAATAATTGGAACAAGACATTATAATATTGTAATAAATTTAATTTTTTTCACAGATGACAATAATTCTTTTTCCTTTTGCATAAATGGTACATCATCTTTCTCATAATTTTACTCTCTTTAGCAAACTATATCCACATACAAACTATGCTAAAATCTACCAACTAATATTTATAATTTAAAAATTAACACTTACCTGAAATTTAAACATAACACAATTGAATCAATATGCCTAGTTAATTTGCAATCAATAGCCCATTTCTCAAATGATCCACAGATCCACAGTTCCATTTTGTCTTTCTCTGACTAAACTTTTTTTCACTCTATGTAAAGTTGTATTTTCTTTCTGTTCCTACATCTGTGGCTTTCTCTCTCTTTGTCTCATTTTATGTGTCGAAATATCTTTACTATCTTTTCTAGTCTCCTTCCCGCTTCCATTTTTTTCTATTTTGGTTTTATCTAAATTTGTGTCTTTTCAGCATGTAATCCTCTATTTTTTCCAGTCCCTTTGATTGGCTGTTTCTTTCTTCTAATTTCTGTTTGTGTTTCTATGGTTTAAGTTGTTGCTCTTATTGGCTTATCTCTCACTTGAGAAAAGTTCCCATTTCTACCTGAAAGTCAAACCTGTACTGATTAAAGATGCTACAATTTTGATTCTCTATGAACCTCAGGTTTTGAAAACCTTTGAATCTGTGAGTAGTGAGGCTTGAATGCTTCCACCATCTCTATAAATACTCCTGGTTTCTCCTGGCAAAGAAAATTAGGGATTGGTGTCAGAGTCTGTTGGATCCCCAGAGATGAAATGGCCATAGAAAGCCCTTAACCACAGGTATGGCAAGAGCATATGATCATAAACTGAAAATAGTAGAAAAGCATCCTTGTTTTCATCCACTATTCTTAGTTCTTTCTTTCAAATTTAATAGTTTTCTCAAATGAGTATAAGAAAGTAAATTTATGATAATTACTGTGATCCAGAGGAATACTGAAATTTCAGCTTTAATTAGGGGCATTATACAGAAAAATGACGATGAAGTGCAATGATAAGTCTTTCCATTATAAGAGGTTTACCACATTTCACTGAACAGAGTTGTTCATTAGTCATGTGCTTAATAAGCATTTATTAAGCAACAGGGTTCAAGGAGGCATACTAAGCATTTTAAAGGCAAAAGCTACTATCTAGTTCATTGCTACTTCCTCAGTGCTTGGTACAAAGAATGATCTCCCAACACATTTTTTTTTTCTTTGCATACTGGCTATCCTACCTCTTTGCATTTATTTATAAATTTTAGAAACAGATTATCCATTTCTACCAAGATATATATTGAGACTATTATTGAGAATGTGTTGAATCTATAGATCAATCTGGGGAGAATGTACATGTTTAGAATATAAGACAACTAATCCAAGAACAGGAACTTCTATTAATTAAGGTCTTTATTTTTTCTCAATATTATCTTATACTTCTCTGTTTGGAGATTACATATTTTACACTAGGTTTATTCTCACATATTTGGCATTCAATTGTGCTAATATAAATAGCATGATTAATTTTTTTTCTAAATCTTTGGGACTGTTATGTAAAAATAAAGTTAATTTGTCTTTTTTTAGAAGAACTGCTGAACTTATTTTTTATTTTAATAAGTGACCTGTAGTCTCTAAGGTCTTGTTTTGCACCAAATCACACCTGCACAAGTAATGTCAGCTTCTTTCTCTCTTATTTAAAATCTTAATTATCTTTCTCTATATTTATCGCTTTGTTGCATTGGATAAGATCTCCAGTGCATTTTGGGGAGAAGGGATAAAAATTGTTTACTTTTCTTTTTGCAGATATCACAGGTATGGTTATTAACATTTCATCATTAAGTATGTTTGCTAAGATTTTTTGTACCTGCTTTTATCAGAGAATGTGGTCATCTTCTATTTTTCATGTGATAAGGGATTTTGTCAAAAATGGATGGTGAATTTCATAAAATTATTTTGGGTTTATTGAAATTCATGCTTTTATGATACATATTATTTTTCTTTAATATCATGTTAATGAGATTAATTATATTGATTTATTTTCAAATATCAATGTTGTCTTTCTGGAATAAACTCAAGTTTGGAATGCCATTTTCTTTTCTTTATTTATTGCCAGATTTGGTTTGCAAATATTTCATTCAGGATTTTGACATCAATGTTCATCAGTAAACAAGGCCTGAAATGTTCCTTACTGTAATGTCTTTATTATGTTTTGCTATGAGATTACACAAAGCTCTAAAATACCTGAAGAAATATTCTTTCTCTTCTCCCCAGGAAGATTTTGCATATGCTGGTATGTTTTTTTTTTTAATTAAATGGCCTTCCCAGGGTAGTTTTAATTATGGGTTTTCTAGTTAACTCTTACAGACAATTCAGTTTTTCTCTTTGTCAGTTTTAGAACTAGTTGTGGAGAGATGTAATTAAGGACTATATTATCCAACATTTATAGGACCATTTAGATCTTCTATTTATTCTTTTACCAATTTTTGTACATTTTATTTATCTAGGAATATGTAGTTTGAATATACGTTTTGATATTTATTGGTTAAAAGTTATTCACTAAGTATCTTTATAATTTTTCAATGTCTGCAGTAGTCGCATGGTATCTGCTTTTCTTGTTACCCATGTTGTTTTGATATGCATTTTCTCCTTTGTACTACTAGTGTCACAGTAGATTGACAGTTTCATTGGTCTTTCAAACAGTCAACTTCAGAGGTTAGGTTCTCCAGAAGCAAATACAAAGGGAGAGTTTGAGATGCAAAAGACTTGTTAGGAATTAAGTGTTGATTCAGCTTCCCTGAACTTAACTTTGGTTAAGTGATTTAACCAAAGTTTCATAGCTAATAACTAGATAAGCTACTAAACCAACTGGTCTCAATAACTGGCATATTAAATAGAGCATAGAAAATAACATTCCTTAAACTCTACCTGTGTAGTAAAAGGCAAAGGTCTATTCCTAACCTTATGCTTTCTTTTCTTGCAGTCCCATGGCCATCTCTGCCAGAGTTCTCCACTGTTGTATACACTTCTTTCTTGCTCTGATCACAGTGGTTGAACATAGCAAATGCGGAGATGTATCAAATTGTGAGGACAAAATGTTATTCTTTAAAACAATCTTTATTGTGACTCAGTAGTGTTTTGAATGTTGGTTCAGCTAACCTGACTGGGTTGCATTCTTTAGTGCTTCGTCCTAGCAGTCGCCAAGGCTGCTGTAGTGATTGGAGTTTTTGGTCCTCCAATAAATTCCCTGAAAGGACAGGTTGAATAAGTCCTCTGTGCCAGCATTAAGGCATGTCTGATGAACATTTTTCTCCTATGGAAACAGAAAAAAAAAAACAGTAAATTTCAGGTGGAATTTTCCTGCCCAGATCTCCCTTCTCTTCCTTGAACAGCACAGACCATACAAATGCTGGATCCTTTGGATATCATCGGCACTGAGCTGGAAGGTTCCAGGGTCGTGATACCAGTAAGTGGGGTACATTATGGAGCTCTGATTCCCAGAGTGCTGCAGGCCCAAAGAATGCCCAATCTCATGAGTTGCAACCAGGAACAGATTATATCCTGAAAAATTGTAGAAAAAAATATAAAATTAACTATGCATAGGGAATGCAGAAAGTGTGTGAAAAAGAACAAAGAAAAAGGAGAGAACAGAACAAGAGGAAAGGGCTAATGTTAGAGAGTAAAGGAAAAGGTAGGCAAGGAGGGAAAGAAGGTAAGTACAAAACAGAAGGGCAAGATATTTGGACAGATAAACTTGAAGCAAAAAAGACACATGGAAAGAATTGAGGGACTGATAAATAGAAGCAAAGAAATAAGGAGAAAAAAAACCCACAATCTGACAATGTGTTTATTACGGGATCTTCTCTGTTCAGAAATGATCCCACAACTCCTCACTTATAAAGAAAAACTGATTCCTCAGCCAAATCTTCCACCTCACCCTGACCACTCTGGATCCCTAAATGGAGACCATCAACACTGAAACCCAGGTTCCCAGAGAGTTCTAGCACTCCCACCAAACAAGGCATTTACCAGTGTTTGAAGTTGACCAACGTTCATTCTTGTCAAAATGGACAACTCCAGGATTTCCAGAATTTGGTAAAAAGGCATGACCTAGGATACCACCTGGCCCATCAAAGGGCCAGCCATCTTCATGGGCTGTGGATGACAGAAGCTATGATCACGATGAGGGTGGAGGGAGAAACAAGGTCCAGAATAGTCTTAAGTAAACCTCAGAGACTTAGGATACTGTGCAACAGTCTACCACTGGGGATGTGAAAAGGCTAAGGCATTATCTATGCAGAGAAATAAGGTGGGGCCAAAAATCTTCCTGCTCTCTTATCTAGGATAAAAAGAAAGACAGATGGCAGACACTGAGTAAAGCTTATAAGTTAGACAATAATAACAATGATAACCTCTTTTCAAAATGGTAGGGGAAAAGGGAAAGAGAATTTAAATTCTGAAAGTTTTTATAAGTAGGTTGGATCAACTTTGAATAGCATTTCAATATATTTGGGAGCTATGCATCATCATTTTTGGAAGGAAAATGTGCAATACCCCACCATATTCACACTGCAGCCAACACCACTTCTTTTTTTATTGCTTTGTTTTATTAAAAGTGTCTTCCCTGTGTTATAGGATTTGCTTTGCATTAGGGTTTTTTCAGACTTTTTTTTCTCAGAAACTTTAATAGAGGAGCTGGGTTTTTGTTTAAGGATGGAAACCCTTTGTCCTTTATACAGGGCATATACATATCCTTCTTCCCATGTCAATTTCTTACCCCACTGCCAGAAAGAAATCTTGATGTCTGCATCTTCATTCTGCGCTTGCTGGAATATCAAAGGGGTCACATTGCTCCAAATGGAAACTGCATTATATATAATATCTTTCACTGTGGATGGCTTCATATCATGTGGGTAATTGATAATCCTGAGGAAAGTAATCTCTAAATGAAAAAGTTCAGAGGTATGGGAATTATCCTAGCTCTAAACATGAATAATTCTACTTTAGGGAGAATCGTTTAATAGTTTTAGGATTCATTTTGGTCATTTATAAAGTTGAGCTAATTTCAGACTAACTAAATCAGAAACTTAAGGAATTAAACATGCAAATATAGATTTCTAAGAATTTTAACAATATCCCACATTATTCTTAGGTCAGCTAAAGTCTAAGAACAACAGCCCTATCTGGTGGTTGTGAAAAATAAGTAAATAAAACAATGTGAACTAAATTAAATTAAATATACAGTATTCTACATAGATTAAAATGTATAGCATTCTACATTATTTAGTACTGTTTGCTTTAGATATCTCAAATATATTTAGAATCCCCAAAAGAAAGAGTAACCTAGGCAGAAATTAAGTTTTCAAAATTGTGCCTTAGAACCATCCACACACTCACACATTAAAATTAAAAAGAGAAGATTTAACAGAGGGAAAGGATAGTGGTTATGCTCTCTACTTTCTAAAGAGATGGTTAGAGGAAGTTAGAAAAGGATCTGGTAGTATTGTCTTCTCTGAGGCAGATTTTGGGCTTTGAGTGGGCTGCCAGTGAAAGCAGAAGACAATAGAGGTGCCTCCAGGAGAGACCTGGTAGAAAGCCCTTTGAGGTCATCACCCCACACATTATCCTCTAGACCTTAATAACAAGCACCTGTAAGTTAGAGTGTACTTATTCCACTTGCATCTTCCTAGTGAGATGGAGGTGTTGGACCCATCAGGTACCCCACAGCGGGGCTGGTGCAGCAGGGCATGCATTTGCATATCAAGTCGGGCTGTCCCATTCCGATGGAATTGTTGCAGGAGCTGTATTTGTGTCTCCTGGGTAAGGAGTGGCGACTCCTTCTTGGTCAGGAAAAATTGATGGAAATAGTCCTGAATCAGATCAAGAAGGATGAGTACTAAGAGTCAATAGAGAAGACCTGTATATTAATTACCCTGGGCATATCCTTCTTTGAGGGTCTCAGATGGATGGTACTTAGTCTGGCCTTCCTAAGTCTCCTGTTCTCAGTGAGATGATGGCAGCCATCCCTGATTCTTTATGCCACAGTGAAATGATATTAAGGACAGGTGACAGAATAAAAATAACCTAGATAAGCTGTAACATTTTTTAAAAAAGAAAAAGCTTCCAAGTTGTAGGATGGAGAAACCCAAGTATAAACCACATGAAGGTATTACCTGGGAATTGCCCAGGGAAGATGGCCTCTGGTCTTTCTGACTGATGGAGGTTTTCTTAATCAGGACAGAATCAATCACTCCAGGACATAAAATTTGACTGGTTCTGCATTCCCCATTTCATTAGCATTTACTTCCATTTCATTTAGCTACTTTTGAAGAGCCCATTGTTTACCTATTCCTTGTCTCCACTGATTTTTCTGCCAGTCTGGTGTATTAAATGTAAACTTCTAAAAACAAAAAAAGCACATTTTATTGTAATTAGGCTTTCTCTGTCTATATTTGAACCCTAGCTGTACTCAAAATACTTTAAGGGCAATGCTCCTATCTGGTACAGCTTGATCTATTCCACAGTTCTTATGAGTACTTGATGTAAACCTATCGACTGTTTTTTTTTTTTCTAAATTATATGACTGCATTTTTAGGTCTTTGTTTTATTATGAGCTGAGCTGGGCACTAAGAAGCAAATGACTTATTGTATTGTTCTGGGCTAAACATTAGCGGGAAATTTGACTAGGTTCCTATACAATTACAAAATACATGACTGCAACCGGTCATAGCATTTTTTAGGTATTTTGGATGCTTAAAAGTTTTGGAACAAATTCATAATTTTTTTAGAAATGAAAGTGTCTGGTAGACCCACTGAGAGATTACTCAGTCAATGTGAAGGTCACATTAATTCATTTGAATTATTTCCTCTGATCTCTCACTACTTAGCAGGCTCAGAGACCTATAAACTGGAGTGTTCACTATGCCATATAGAAGACTAAGAGAGTGAGAGATGAGCAATGGGGCTGTATTAGGCACAGAAGGCACAGTGACTAGGGCCCAAAAACACTTTTAGGGGCTACAAAAAATTATTTTTTTTTCTTAAAATTAGAAGAGAAAAATGAACACACAGATTGAATAAAATGTTTTCACATATAATATTAATGTATATATTTATCATTATACCACGCAGTCACACATACACACACACATGAAATAAGAGCCCACAATGGTCACCACGTAAAAATGTGGTCCTGAGTCGTTCACCTACCTTAACAAAGTCCCATCCTTTATGGACTGTAGCAGGGGGCACTGGAAGGGCGAAACACCAGGGCAAGAAGATAGTAACTCTTAAGATGACGAGCTGCATGCCAAACACTCATTTGTCCCACTGCTTGAATTCAGGTTCCCAACTTGGGCCACCGGACCTTTATAGCTGTGCCAGCAACATCCAGTGACTCACTGTGCCAGTTTGCCCTTTCTTTGAATCTGTAAGTGGCGTCATCATCCATACCTGTTGAGGGCAGAGTGACCAGCATGCAAGGGTGACAAAAGCAGCCATGGGATTTATTTTTATGCTCAATTCACACCTGATGGTCCTCAGCATCCCGGGCCACAGGTTTGGTTAAGGAGATACAGGTCAGTCTCAGAATATAGGGGGCATCATTTTTTAAAATGGAGAAAAAAACAAACAAACAAACAAGAAACAGGAGGTGTGTCTAAACTCATTACCACTTTAGCTATAGAATAATTACTTTACCAGTCAGAGACATTCAATCTTGCTCCAGAAGCTAAAATGAGAAAAAAGAATAAAATCAAGGGAAATAAATAATGTCCCCTGTAATAAAGATCCAGATCAGAGTATGAAAATCTCCAAGACCTATATAAAAGAGATCTAGAAAAACACAGAAAGAGGTAGTTAATAGCTGTATGTTGAAGAAAACAAAGCACTGATAATAAGTTGACACACACACACATCTATAGATGTACAAGTATACATATATGTACAGATACATATACATATATATCTCATAGCAAACCATTTCAGCTCATTGCCTTAGAAATCACACAGCTTGGCTGGGTTCGGTGGCTCGCACCTGTAATCCCAGAACTTTGGGATGCTGAGGCTGGTGGATCACCTGGGGTCAGGAGTTTGAGACCAGCCTGACCAATGTGGTGAAACTCCATCTCTACTAAAAATACAAAAAATTAGCCAGGCATGGTGGCATGTGCTTATAGTCCCAGCTACTTCGGAGGCTTAGGCAAGAGAATTGCTTGAACTCGGAAGTGAAGGTTGCAGCGAGCCAAGATTGCACCATTGTACTCCAGCCTGGGCAACAAGAGCAAAACTCCGAGAAAGAAAGAAAGAAAAAAGGAAAGAAAGAAAGAGAGAAAGAGAGAAAGAGAGGAAGGAAGGAAGGAAGGAAGGAAGGAAGGAAGGAAGGAAGGAAGGAAGGAAGGAAGGAGAGAAAGAGAGAGGGAGAGAGAGAGAAGAAAGAAAGAAAGAAAGATCGAAAAGAGAGAGAGAGAGAGAGAAAGAAGAAAGAAGAGAAAGAAAAAAGAGAAAGAAAGAAAGAAAGAAAAGAGAAAAGAGAGAGAAGAAAAGAAAAAGAAAGAAAGAAAGAAAGAAAGAAAGAAAGAAAGAAAGAAAAAAGGAAAAGAAAGAAAGAGAGAAAGAGAGAAAGGAGGAAGGAGAAGGAAGAATGAAGAAGGAGGAAGAAGGAAGAGGAAGAAGGAAGAAGGAAGGAAGGAGGAAAGAGAGAGGGAGAGAGAGAGAGAAAGAAAGAAAGATAGAAAGAAAGAGAGAGAGAGGAGAAACGAAAGAAAGAAGAAAGAAAGAAGAAAGAGAAAGAAAGAAAGAAGAAAGAAAAGAAAGAAGAAAGAAGAAAGAAAGAGAAAGAAAGAAAGAAAGAAGAAGGAAGAAAGAAAGAAAGAAGAAAGAAAAAGAAAAAAGAGAAAGAAAGAGAGAAAGAAGAAAGAGAGGAAGGAGAAGGAAGGAAGGAAGGCAGGAAGGAAGAGGAAGAAGGGAAGAAGGAAGAAGAAGAAAAGAGAGGGAGAGAGGAGAAGATGAAGAAAGAAAAAAAAGAAAGAAAGAAGAAAGAAAGAAGAAGAAAGAAAAAGAAAGAAAGAAAAAGAAAGGAAGGAAGGAAGGAAGGAAGGAAGAAGAAGAAAGGAGAAGGAAGGAAGGAAGGAAGGAAGGAAGGAAGGAAGGAAGGAAGGAAGGACAGAAAGAAAGAAAGTCGCACAACTCTAGAAACTGATCTTAACTCTGCTACTTAAAAGCTGTTCAACTAGGCCAGGTGCAGTGGCTCACGCCTGTAATCCCAGCACTTTGGGAGGCTGAGGCTGGCGAATGACCTGAGGTCAGGAGTTCAAGACCAGCCCAACCAACATAGTAAAACCCGTCTCTACCCCAGCATGGTGGCATTGTAACCCCAGCCACTTGGGAGGCTGAGGCAGGAGAATCACTTTAACCTCAGAAGTTTGAGGTTGCAGTGAGCCAAGATCGCACCACTGCACTGCAGCCTGGGCAACAGAGTGAGACTCAGTCTCAGAAAAAAATCAACCAGGCATGGTGGTGCTCACTTGTTCCAGCTACTCAGGAGGCTGAGGTGGGAGGATTATTTGAGCCTGGGAGGTCGAGGCTGCAGTGATCCATGATCATGCCACTGCATTCTAGCCTTGACAACAGAGTGAGATCCTATCTCCAAGAAAAAAAAAAAGAATTAAAATGGAAGATAATGAAAGAAATTTTTAAAAATATACAATTATTGAGGGCTTATTACAAGGCAATTCTGTGTTTTAAACCTTTGGTATAGATTAAAATACAGTATAAAAATTTTATGGGTTAAAAAAATGAGACTCAAAGAGATGAAAGAACATGCCAAAGTCACACTATTAATGAATAGAGAAAATTCACTTCAAATCTATTAACAAAATATTTCATCAACAGGAGTAAACAACATGATATATATGTGGAGGCAGGTCAACAGATAGATGAGAGATAGACAGACAGATAGACGGCTACTACCCAACAGCAGCAGGCAGCAAACTACTGACACATGCAACAAAATAGACAACATTAAAAACATGTTGAATTAAAGACGTGGGAAACCAACTGGTAATCCTATTTGAGGCTCAAGAACAAGGAAAGCTAATTTATAGAAAGCAATGGGTATAGTGGTCGCCTCGGTCATGGAGGGGATTGTTTGTAAAGGAGCACAATAGAAATTTATCCAGGAATGAAATGTCTATTTTTTGACTGATATCTGGGTAATACAAATATATTCACTTTTTGAAACTCACTAAGCTGTACACTTAAGATTCATACATCATACCATTAAACCTCTACAAAAATAAATACAATTTCCGTGAATAAAGAAAATAAAAATATAGATTAATAAGGTACTAAAAGCGGCACCCATTTCACCATGAGTAATATAGAACTGTAATATAAATGGTAATGTATGTGATCAAATGAGCATATAAATAATCATTTTGTTGATGTTATTGTAATGTGAGTGCTGTATCCCAGTTAATGTTCTAAAGGAAGAAACTTATATGCTAAAGACACGGGTAACTAATGGAATGTCAATCAGAAGAATTAATAAAATAAGACATATGTGATATACTTTGGAAAGATAATATGGTTAATCTGAAAAAGGCAAGATGGATTTAAGATTGCCTATGGAAACAACGATGTTTGTTGTTAGACAAATATGGTATAGAGACAGTTATTCCTGATAAGCTCTATTGACTTCGTAAAATATGAGTTTGTTCACTAAAGTCTCACGGTGATATAGGCCTTGTTATATTCTCATTTCAAAGATTAATAAACTAGGGTTTAGGGAATATAAAACTCTTTCCATGGAAATGATACAAATATTAATATTTATATCTGTATCTGACTAACTTTTAAGTCAAATTATGTATTAAATGAGGCATGCTGCTTCTCTTTACTGGCAGATCTCCATCAATAACATCATCAACATATCTTTGATGTTTCTATAGCCTGAATATATTCAAAAACCTAAGCTCATGGAGTTACAGTGAAAGAAACAAGGTGAAAATTACTAAAACTTATTCAAAATCTATAGCAGTTTTGAAAGAAGAGAAAATAAAATTTAAAAAAAGTCCTCTAAGTCTCTCATATTTTCTCCGATGTTCTGAACATAGACTTCTCAAGGATGGTTAAAAATCAGGTTAAATCTCCCTATCCCATTGAAGGAAGGTGACCAGAGAACCCCCATAGAGCATGGTTCCTCAGTCACTCTGACGTGTTCTTGAAATTCTGTTGCAGAAATGTTAATAAATGAAACCTTCCTGAAATTTCAAAATATTCTGTTTTACACAATAATTGTATACAGTTTTTATTTGTCAATTGACAAATTTACTAACAAATTGAAAAAAGTGAAATATAAAGAAGCCCTCATATTTTACAGCCCATAAATGACACTGTAGGCTCATTAATGACAGCAACTTCACGTTGCATTAATACCTGTAGTACAGACTTTGGAACTTGGAAGGAACCCATTATTCATTAAATGAATAAAAGTGTTCAGTAAAAAACAATCTCATAGCTGGTAAGGAAATCAGAAGTGAGTGAATACTTAACAAACTAGCGATACATAGGTGCATATAATTCAGATCGCTCAACACAGGACGAGTGATCATTATAACAACTTATTGAGCATATACACTGTGTCAAGAATGCACTTTCTTCATCAGCCCAACTACCTGTGAAGTAGGTGTTTTATGGTATTCATCCTGTAGTTAAGGAAATGAGGTTCTGAGGTTATTTAATTGTCATTGGGGTCACAATGCTCGAAGTTATATACAGAAGTTATAAACAAAGAGTATTTTATTCTGAAGGCATAGTCTTTGATCACTGGCCTGGATTGCCACTTTTGATGAGACTGCCCTGTCTCTTGTCTTGAAATACACCTCTCTAATGCTGCTCCTGGAACTCCCAGTATGTCCCATGCGATCTGATAGGGCCGGCACAGATGAGCAGCCACCTGTAAGCCTGACCCAGCACTCAAATACGTGAGTGCTGAGTGCTAAGAGACGGCTTGACTAAGAAAGCAAATGAATGACTTATTAATGATTCAGCTGCAGATAAGGTAAATAATGTATTGAAAGTATAACAGTGTTTCTCAAAATGTAATATGCATGGAATCGCCTGTGGATATTAATAAGAATGCAGATTCTAATTCAGCAGGTCTTGGATAAGCCTAATGTTCTAAATTTCTAACAAGATCCTAAGTGATGGCAATGCTGCTGATCCAAAATCATACTTTTTAAATAGTTATGAGGCAGAACATATTGGCAATGTAAGGAACAAAAGACCTGTGAATTTAACCAGAAAGTTTTAATAATGGATACCAGATTTTATATATATTTTTAAATCAGAACTATGGAAACAGACCCCTATCTCTCCTCTCACCTGCATCTATGCTTTCATCTTTCTCATCTTGCCTGTAGTATTTGATCTCCTGGATATAAACATCTGGCTTATGCCTAAGAGCTCTCCCAGAAGATTTTGAATGGTTTCCCATCTCCTTCTGGATGAAAGGAGAAAAAGTAATTTTGAAGATATCAGAATGCATGGCCACCTTTTCTGTCACTCAGGTAAAGAGTGGGTGCAGGGAGAATTTGTGTGGCATTGGAAAATTGGTGTCTCTGTATATGTATTTATATATGTACATATACATACATATATATGTAAAGTTAACTTTAAAACATCCTCAGGCATGTCAGTCAGGAGGTATTTCAGAAGAAAGAATTGTTGTTATAGGAGATGACAACTTCATGCACCCTGAAGACCTTGCAGTGGGGCAAGATATGGAGGTGTAAGACAACGATATTGATGATCCTGAGCCTGTACAGGCCTAGACAACGTAGTGTTTATGTATTCGTTTCTAACAAAAAGTTCAAAAAAATAAAAAAAGAAAACAATTTAAAATATAAAAGGTTATAGAATAAGGATATAAAGAAAAAAGTTTTACAGTTATACAATGTGGTTGTGTTTAAGCTAAGTGCTATTACAAAAGATTCAAAAGTTTAAAAAATTAAAGTTTGTAAATAAAAAAGTTATAAGAAGATAAGGTTAATTTATTATTAAATAAGAAAGTTTTAAGCTAAATTTAGGGTAGCCTAAGTGTACAGTAGTGTACATTCACTCACCAATCACACCCTGACTCACCCAGAGCAACCTCGAGGCCCACACGCTCCTTTTATAGAAAGTGCCCTACCAAAGCATAGCATTTTTAATCTTTTATGTTGTATTTTTACCATACATTATTTATGTTTGGATATACAAATATTTGCTATTGGGTTACAATTGTCTATAGTATTTAGTACAATAGCTTGCTGCATGGTTTTTTAACCCAGGAACTATAGGCTATAGCATATACTTTAGTTATGCCATCTCGGTTTGTGTAAATACACTCTACGATGTTCTCATGACAATGCCTTTCTCAGAATGAGTATCTCTATCATTAAGTGTTGTATGACATACACACAGGTATGCACACAAACACATCTATATATTTTATTAAAATTATCTATGCTTATATTTTTAAAAATCAAACAGTACAAAGATTTGAGAAAAGAAACAACAGTTCCTTGACTCTCCTTTGCTATCTCCAGTACACTCCCTAAAGGAAACAATTTTGAGTTGTTTAAATTTCTTCTTTTATAAGTTTTTCCAGTAATAACATTCAACTACTTAACTAATGTGTTTATATTGTTATTTATTGATTTGCAGTTTTAGATAATATCTATTGTCGTAATAAATAAGAATTCACCTTAACTGAAAACCCCTTAAGTCCTGTCCTTCTAAATATGTTTGTTATTATTTTATTTTCCTCATTGTGTATGCTAAGCTTCTAAACAATATTATGATCATTGTACTTCTCATTGAAACAGGTACAAATAATATTTCTTCACTTTTCACTTAGGAAAATGAGGATATTAATGTCCACAAATACTTCTTTTAATGAACTATCTTTTACTTAAAATTGTTTATATTATTTTGTCACCACAAAGTAATCTTTCATATTTTTCTTCAAAAGTTGAAAATCAACAAATAATATATATAATTCTATGACTATGGGATTATAAATAGTGCAGAATTATTGCATATCCATTTTATTTGCACAACTTTCACTATTTCACTGAGTTTTTCATTAGTTTACTTTTCCTTTTGCATTATCTTGTGTTAGTAAACTTAAATTTTAATTTTTAAATATGTTTTATGTTTTCTTTTGTTTTCCATCCCTATATTTTGTTCTTTGCTTGCAGAAATTTTGTCGAGTGTTCAATATATACATTGAATAAAAGACCTTCATGTGATGCTACCCCAGAAGAAAAAATACATGGGTCATGGAAGATGTGGTGTTTTCTGCCCTCACAACTGTGGACTCTGTCATGTTAAATTCATTGGTTTCGAAAGGAGGTACACTATTTCCATCAATAAACTACAGTTATCATCTGGAAACTTTGGTGTCTTTATACTCAGAAACCAAATGCCCAGAAGAAGATTAATCATATTTTCAAGGGTAACTGACCCTGATCCTCAGGAAAAAGAAAAACTGTCATAAAACATGCAAAAAAGCCAGGTCATGGAGCTGGAATAATCCTCTCTGGGGATTATCCTAATGGGCAATACTCAGTCCAGAGCTTTTGCCTGGATTGGCCAGTTTTTTCAGTCCTATATTGTACTTTTACTTTTCTTTCTGTCAAATCCTGCTTTTTCCCCTTCCCTTTCACAAATATTGAACTCTTAATACATTAAGTCTGTAGTATGACAGAGTGTATGAGAATTTACATAACATTGGGGCAAAACTGTAAATGTGAATTGCTCTCTGTTCCATATAAACACGAATTATTTCTGATTTTTTGAATTATTGTTTTCTACATGGGATAGAATAAAAGTATTTATCAAATGAATGCCTGTCATGTACCTAAGGCTAATGAATCTAAGAAGTCATATCTGTCCAGTGGTTGTAACTACTACTTGGTTGAACTTCCAGCAGTCTACAGTCACTTTCCAAGGTATAACTGTAGTCTGCAGAGACCACACAGGTGAGTTAAACGAGATAAGTTAGGGACATTTCATCAATGACCTTGGGGTATGGTATTTGTTTTGGAATTAACTTATTAGCCCCAGACATTTCCAGACAATTTCATAGACCTCTGTTTGGTCTCTCTCACTGTAAAAGCTCTTACTCATTAAACTAAGGATTGAGCCACTACCAAATACATCAGTCCCAATTATACGTTAGAGATATCAGTGTCAATTCAGATCCTGCATCCAACAGTCCTAAAAATGACATGATGTTCATTTTTCACCAGTATAGTTACTCAAGCAAGTGACAGTCAATCCCTTTGCATGACCAGGGAAATCAGTATAATGTGTATAATGGTGATAAAATAACTAACCTGGGGACTTATTCAATCGTTGGTTTGCAATCTGAAGGAATTCAGATCTGGAATCTTGGCAAGGGCTTGCAAATTCTCCATGAGGCAACTGCTCTCAGCTTCATGGTTATCCATCTTTGATTTCTTGTGAGGATGCAAACCAAGTATTATTGTTGTTGCTGCTCATTATTTTGCTCCTATGGATGCCCCTTTCTACATGCTTCTGAGAGCAATATCCGCAAAATGTTTGTTTCATGTCTTAAGGTTTTAGCTGGATATTAAATTCTATATTTTGTGACAGTACTCACAAGTCATATGCTTTTAGCTATATAATTTCATTTTCTAACCTCTTGGACTAAGCAAGCTCAATGTGTCATGCTTACTTTGTCATATCTTGTGGTAGATTCTATCCTATTTTTGTAACTTCTTTAGGGTATAGTCCTTTTCTGCTCTCATCAGACACAACACCTCACCATCTGTTTATGTTGCAAATTATTCCTAATTTATGACCTGGTGGTGGGAAATAAGTGAAGGTAGGACCCTAACAATGTAATCCTTTTGTTCTTTCTCAAACTGCTGCTAGTCTGACAGAGTAATGAAATTACACTGATCTGAAGTGTCAGCTCAGTGATGATATGTGAGATGATGTGGCCATATCTTCCAGGACACAGTATACAACCTAAATCAATATCCATAGTGTTGTTTTTTTTAATATGAAGAAAACATATTTTTATTATGAAGAAAAAAATAGTGTTGTCATTACCAAACATTGCTTCCATTTACCCACTCTGAGAACCTGTGTTTTAGTCCTGCTGTTCTGGGCTCTGTTGGTTTAGAGATTCTGATTCCATAGGTAAAAATATTATACCAAAAGACATATAATTCTGTTAAACTATTAGAGATGGCACTATGTCATTCTAAGACACCAGTAAGGAAAGAAAATAATTACTTTAATAATTAGAATGAATTAGAAGTGCTGACACTCAATGTGGCCAAGTAAGAATATGCTTACTGTTAGGTGATCCCTGGGCATCCTTTGATATTTCTTGCCCTGTTTTGATGGTAAATAGATGTATTTTTCCATTTTTGCTATACTGTAAAGAGATACCTGGGACTGAGTAACTTATAAAGGAAAGAGGTTTAATTGACTCACAGTTCTGCATGGCTTGGGAGGCCCCAGGGAACTTACAATAAGGTCAGAAGGCAACAGAGAAGCAAAGGCACATCCTACATGCTGGCAGGCAAGAGTAAGTGAAGACAGTGATGGGGGAAGAGCTCCTTATAAAACCATGAGATCAGATCTCATGAGAACTCACTATCATAAAAACAGCATGCGGGAAACCATCCCTATGATCCAATCACCTCCCAACAGGTCTTTCCCTGGACACTTGGACACCTGGACACCTCAATTTAAAATGAGATTTGGGTGGGGACACAAAGCCTACTGTATCAATGGACAAATGCAAAAGCCACAGCTTGAGACATTTATGGTGGCCAAGGATTAAGTTCTAGCTAAGGGTACAGGAATCTAAGCTGGATACTAGAGAAGAGGAATAGTATATTACAGTTGGAGCCTCAGGACAGCTGCAGTGTAGGGGACTTTGAATCATCCCATTAACAGTTCACCTGTCGCTTCTGAATGGACAAAAAGTCCTATACTAATTCTGAAAAAGCTGCTTCCAGAATTTATTTCTGAAGTTTTTAGGTGAAAGTGAGCAATGGTTGAATTGCAGCTGATGCTCATCACCTAGATGTTCTTATTCTGCCAGACTTGAAGCACTCATTCCTCTAATGAGAGTGTTATAGCTAACAGGTCTTATTTGAGTCCTTCTTGAGAATTTCTTTCTTCTAAATGGAGCACTTTATCCAAAGTCATGACCCCTCCCATTTAAAGACCATATCCAATGGCCCATCAATAGATTGTTAAAAAGGTTCAGGCCTTTCCTCCAAGTCAGGACAATTTCGAAGTGGGATCATTTTAGCCCTAGAGATCTCTTCAAGATTAAATGCAGCTTTTCTAACAATTGAATGGAACTTAATTTCTCTTTCCACTAGTTCTATTTCCCTTTTTTTCCCTGATAGCTGTTTAACATAGAAACACTCCCAATAAACTTCTGCACACAAATGTTTAGCTCAATGTTTATTTCAAAGGGATTTCAACCTGCAACAACATCATTATCAAAGATAAATATGAGTAACAGAAGAGCAAGAAATCTTTACTTTATGTAACAGTAAAAATACATTTATTTAATATAGGAGGTACTCAGACTAATAGATAAAATTTTAAAATGAACAAAGGGTATACATAGACTGGCCTCTAAAATAAATTCAAGTGCTCTTAAACATGAGAAGAATAAAAACTTCCATTTAATAAGATAAAAATTGCATGCATAAGCAAGTAGCAAAAGTGACTGGGAAAACTCAATTATAATGGCACGAACATAATGACCTAGGAAAATAAATTGTGAACACTTCTCCAGAAGAACCTATAACTGCAGATGAGAGAGCAATCAATTCTGTTGAATAAAGCAGAATAGGTCTCATAGGATATTAATCTTCAATGGCTAATTTATATGCAGTATAGCAATTCAGCTGATTCTGTTTGAGTCCACTCTTATTTAAGGACTCATCTGTGTAAAAAAAGACCTGTAGGCTTTTTAATCCCTCTGGGTCTTGCTTCTTGAGTTGTCATCCTCAGAGGCCTTTGTTCCACTAAAAAGGCACCAGGGTAGAAGGACTAGAGTAAGACCATCAAGATCAATATATGTGCCTAATAGCTGGGATTGGAGTGGCTTTATCCTACGTTCAGCTCCTTCTTACCTTGAAGTATAGACCAAGCATGATCTTGGTAAGTACCTGAAAACTCTGATGTTCCAATTGCAAGTCTCATTAATCAAGAGCATTAAGATGAGTATTTTATCCTTAATAAGCTGCCATGATTTTACCATTTAGTACTTGCTTCCATGTCAACATATACTCAAGGTTTGTCACAATCTGCATAACACCATCCTGACAACATTATTATACAAAGATCATTATACTATTAATATAAAGAACATGATAACCTTATTTAACAACTTTCATGTAAATACTAAACTTTATTTTAACTTCATTTTAAAAAGACATTCTGTATCTGTTACTTCAACTTTTTTGCATTTTTATAAACAAGGCAATTTAGCTGAGTAGGCATTTCTGAGCTGAAGACAGAATACTGGACAATCCTATCTGTGCGATGTTCTATTTTCCTCTAGATTCTCTAAAATCAACATCTTGTAAAGCAAACTAAAATGATTTTCTTCCAGAAGGGTGCAGCATTTTCTAAAGAAAGATTTTTATACCCACTTTTCCTCACTGATTGCGAAGTAATTTTTATCTTATTAAGAGGGTTGGTATGAGCTCAAAATTATTAGCTGGGTTGAACATGGAGGGATTTAAAGCTCAGATTTTAAAAAGTGTACGTTGATTAAAGGATGCAGAGCTGTTAAAGCAGTTACTATATGTGAAAAACAATACCAACACCTTGGCAACCCAAAGTTTTGGGAGGATGTTCCCTAGAGAACATTTGGGAGGAAATCAAAAGAGGAACGGTGTCTCCATATATGCACAGGACGGAACAGCATGGAGGGGAGATGAAGTCAGTGACAGAGAAGTTTGAAGCAGTGAAGCCGGCACTGGCTATATTTCATACAAAAGCCATACAGAAGGATCTCAAGCAGCAAAAGGTGCACATTCTTCTCAAACGATTCACTTACCTAAACAATTTTAACATTAAATACACTTTGAACCTCTGTCCTGGAGGGAAAGAACTTCCTATAACTCTATTCAACCATATGGAATAAATAAGCAAATAACAATCTTACAAGCCCTGTTACAATAAATCTTCAGTTTTCCATTGAAGACTTAATCTCACTCTTTTCAGATTAATATCAGAAGCAAGACTTGGGAGTTAGAGGACACTAGGCCTAACAGATACAAAGAGCCCTCAGTTGGTAGTTGGGCCACTTGACACAACTGGATTAGTGTTTAAGACAGGCAGCCATCATACTGGTATTAGCCAAAGTAATAAAAATTTATACATTGCCCTCCTCTGATTTTGTGTAAGGATCTTCTAAACTCTAGACAAATATTATCTTAACTCTTGCCTTATTTTTTCTTGTGTTTTATTTGCTTTTTTGCATGTAATTTCTCATTCAATCCAGAACTTCCTAGGTATTTTTAAAAAATGTTATTTTATTTTAAGTTCTGGGGTACATGTGCAGGATATGCAGGTTTGTTACATAGGTAAACATGTGCCACGGTGGTTTGCTGCACCCATCAACCCATCACCTAGGTATTAAGCCCAGCATGCATTAGCTATTTTTCCTAATACTCTTCCTCCCCCCACCTCAACCCCTGACAGGCCGCAGTGTATGTTGTTCCTCTCTCTGTGTCCATGTGTTCTCGTTCTCTTCATTCAGCTCTGACTTATAAGTGAGAACATGAGGTGTTTGGTTTTCTGTTCCTGCATTAGTTTGCTGAGGATAATAGCTTCCAGCTCCATCCATGTCCCTGCAAAGGAAATGATCTCATTCCGTTTATGGCTGTATAATATTCCATGGTGTACATGTACCACATACAAATCCTTCCTAGGATTTCTTTACAAAGGTGTATATGGAGTTAAGAAGATGATGCAAAGGCACTCAGAAACCTATGGTAGTGAGGAAAGAGACAAAAAGAGAAAGAACAGCATGGGATGATAGATTTTGACAACAAAATTTTATATTGTTTCTCTACACAATCAGTAATCACTAACAAAAATAGAAAATAATAGAGGATGAATGATTCTCTAAAGAATAGCAATAAAATTGTAATGATCTAAAAATAAATTTTGCAAAATCCTCTATAAAAAATGACAACATATTTTGAGAGATATAAAAGAAGATTTGAGCAAAGGAAAAGAAAATCCATGTTTACATTGAAGCCACTATATACATGTATGTTTCTTTTCCTGAATTTTATGTAAATGCTTTGAACTTTTAAAAAATTATAAATTTTAACAAAATTTTAAACAACTTTTTTACAGCTGAATTTTATGACAGAAATTTTAAACAAATTCGTAAACAGGACATATATTGCAACATTTATATTAAAAAGCAAAAGTCTCAAGTCTTTGAGTTGGATAATATTTGCCTGTATAATTATCTCAGTTGATCGGTAGTCCTTGATTAGGACTTGTATCTATTATAATCTGTATCTATTTTAAGATTAGATTTCGATATCAATTTGCATCATTTTTCCCTCAGTTTTTTGTTTTTAGTTGAGTCTACCTATCTATTTCTCCCTTTAGGTTTGTGTCTAAAAATTGTCTGTATACCTGGTGTCATAAGACCTCAATGAGTTCAATAGGATAGAGCCAGGCATTTGAGCCAATCTACTTATACCTCTACAGAAGACCTCTTATGAGCTTCTCATCTTTGCCCTCAAATACTGGGATGTCCATTCTCAATACCTCTGAAATGGAAATCTCTGTTTTCTACTTGGTTGGGATCCCAGGTATGGAACATGCCAACATTTGGATGTCTCTCCCCATATATCTCATGTACACTGTTGCTATCCTGGGGAATTGTACCATTCTATTTTTCATAAAAACAGAGCCTTCTTTGCATGAGCCCATGTACTATTTTCTCTCCATGTTGGCTCTCTCTGACCTAGGGCTATCCCTCTCCTCTCTCCCTACCATGTTAAGGATTTTCCTGTTCAATGCTCCAGGAATTTCCCCTGATGCCTGTATTGCTCAAGAGTTTCTCATCCATAGATTCTCAGCTACGGAGTCATCTATACTTCTTATAATGTCCTTTGATCGCTTTATTGCCATCTGCAACCCCCTGAGATACCCTTCCATCCTCACCAGTGCCAGAGTCATTCAAATTGGGCTTGCTTTTCTCTCAAAATGTTTTGTTGATCCTCCCATTTCCTTTCACTCTGAAACGTCTAAAATACTGTAAGAAGAACCTCCTGTCCCAATCCTACTGCCTCCATCAAGATGTCATGAAACTGGTCTGCTCTGACAACAAGGTCAACATCATCTATGGCTTATTTGTGGCTCTCACAGGCATCATAGACTTGACATTTATTTTCACGTCCTACATGTTGATACTGAAAGCAGTGTTGAGCATAGCATCACAAAAGGAAAGGCTCAAGGTCCTCAATACATGTGTTTCCCACATCTGTGCTGTGCTCATCTTCTATGAGCCCATTATCTCCCTAGCTGTCATCTACCGGTTTGCCAAACATAGTTTCCCAATCACTAGGGTCCTCATAGTTGATGTTTTTCTGCTTGTGCCTCCACTGATGAACCCCATTGTAAACTGTGTGAAGAGCCAGCAGATAAGAAATCTTGTCTTAGAAAAACTGTGCCAGAAGCAAAGCTGAAGGGGATGCTTAACCACATGATGCTTAACTCAATGTCAAGAAAACAAGCAGACTAGATCAATAAGAAAACATATTATGTTAATCATGTTACAATATAGTTTCTCAATCTGTTTATTAGGATTAAAGAATCAAACTTGAAAATCTGTTGGTTCAGTATTTAGGCTTGGGGCTCTGATGTAAATAAAATATATTCCCAGATTTCACTCTTTTCGCAGCTTCCCATACCACTCCTATGAACACAATGTCTTCTTGTCATTTTCATAATGATTAAAAGACTATTCTATATGTTAATTTGAAAATTAATGGTATACACTTGCATGACAACTGGACAGTGATCAGAGGTGACCAAAGACTACCTCTTTATTTAAAGTACTTATTTTCAACACATACTTTTGACATTTTTGAGATATGTGCTTGTTCTCAGGAACTGAAATTGAGATAGGCAATAACTAACACTCTTGCACATGAAACTATTCAAACAAACTAACATGCATACAAGAAAAATTTATAAAAATAAAATAAACATTGGCTTTATTTACTCATTTTATTTACTGTAATATTTCCTTCCTGAGCATCAAATGTCATCTTCTAAGGTGACAGATTCCTGTCTTTGACATTTCAATGGGAATTCTACATAATTACAAAGACTCACTCCTCTACTTCTCAACTTGGCCTTGATTTTCATATTCATCTCTGTATTGTTCAGTTTTAGCAAGAGTCATGCTAGGTCAGTTTAACCAAAGCCCCTTCCCTTCCATATCTGATTACTCTAGATGTTTAATTGATTTCCTCATATTCTACCATTCCCCACTTGATGTATGACAATTCTGGCTTGCTGTTAGCAAGAATCCTGTTAGGTCAACTATATGCTTTGGACATTTGTCCCCTGCAAATCTCATGTTAAAATTTAATCCCCAGTGTTGGAGATGGGCCCTAGTGTGGAGTTGTTTGTGTCATGTGGGTGAATCCCTCGTGAAGGGCATGGTACCATTCTTGCAGGACTGAATGAGTTCTCACTCTACGTTCCTGTGAGATCTGGCTGTTAACAAAAGAGCTTGGGTACTTCTTCCTCTTTCATTTTATCTTGCTTCCTTCCTCTTGCCATGTGATACATTCTCCCTTTACCCTTCCACCAATGAGTAGAGACTTTCTGAGGATCTCACCAGAACCAGATATTGGTGTCATGCTTCTTGTACAGTCTGCAGAACTGTGAGCCAAATAAACCCATTTTGCTATAAAGTACACAGACTGAGATATTTTCCTTTACAGCAACACAAAACACTAAGAATGTCAGGTGAGCCAGAGTCTTCCCTACTCTTGATGTTTCCTTTTAATAATTTTCCACTTAGTAACCTATGCCCCAATCTTACTCGTTATCCATAAATTCTTGCTTTTCACTGTTTATTTAGAGTTGAGCCCAATCTCTCTCCTCTACAAAAAACCTCTATACATATCGTGTTACTCTCTCTGTTAATAAAGTTTTTCTTACTGTTCTTTAACCATCAAAAGTGACTGAGGTGCCATGACTCAGGATCACATTAATCATTGGACCCCCAGACTTTTCACTCAGGACCGTATGTACACACTTTTGACAGCCCATTGAACAATCGTAAGGACAGATTTTATTCTTAAGATTTTGTGTGTACTCAAGAAGCTGTGCTACAATCCCAGGTAAGCAGAAACTGAGTTAGAGGCCCAGGTGCAGGCTTCTCTGTTTGACAGGTAACTGGTAGGCTGGAAGTCTTTCTTCCTGGCTCTGTCTTGAGTGGGGATTATTCCTCAACTTTTGGGGTATATGTTCTTCTTAGATCCTTATTTTGATTAAAATTTATTTCCTGATTTGTGGGCTGGATTTTTTTCATGACGGTGTGTGAGAATGTTTTATTACTTCCATTTGATTCTTCTTTTCCTAATGGGAATTTCTCAGTCAATTGAAATTCCCTTCATGAATATTTGCTGACTGTATGTACCACCAAGTCTATTCACTCCCTTCACCCCAGGACCCATGCTGTTGCATCATGGCATTGTGCACAGGTGCCAGTGGTGGTGGTATCAGCGATGGCCCTAGATGGGCCGATTCTCAGGCCCCTCAGGGGCTTATGGTGCTGGTGCCACCCTGCTCTCAAAATGGTGCCATAGAAGTTACATATGTTTGAATTCGTTAATAAACATGTTTTTGCCACATTGAAAAATTGTTCTATGAGTAAGTATATGCCTCTAGAAATTGTGAAATTATGTATTAATAAATTTGCAATCCTATTACCAAATCTGGGCTTATGCCAATTCATATTTGTCTATTTCTTATTATAGTTTTCTCTGTAAAGAAAGAAACTGATGGTTAAATGTTATAATCAATGTATGTGGACAAAACTACTAAAAATAATAAAAAAAAAACTCATTTAAAAAACATTTAAGGCAAGTCCAGTGTGTTTTCAAGAAGAAAAAGTATGAAGTATGAAAGATATGATGTTGTTTAGGGGAAAAAAACGCTAAGCACGTAGAGTTCATTCTCTAGAAGTATTGACCAGGTGCACGCTGCCTGGGATAAGAAAATGGAACTAGGAAGCTCACGGTGATGGGATATTTTTGAACAGTAGAAGGCTTGGTCGTTGGTAAACAGGAATGTTGTATGTGTAGTAAGTCTTGAGCTAACATTTAATGGTAGAGTGATTTGTATTATTTTATGTAAGCTGGTATTTGTAAATGTCGCTGTCTAATTCACTTCTTGAAGTAGCATGGCGAGAACAAAAAACGATGGACAACGTTTGCAGTGGACTTATTGTGTTCTGCTGCGGTTAATAAGAAATCGTAAAGAGTGTTTGTCGGTGGTAGCCGGAGGGTTTTCGGCGGTAAAGTCTACTGAGAGAAGCCCAAAGGGTTCAGCGCGTGTCTTATCAGAATATGTTGCTGCGAATTTATGCCTAGAGTAGTTTGATGCTGATCGATAGAAACTATTTACAGAGATTGTTAAGAAAATAATTGAATGTATTTCAGGGGAGCGAATCGAAGGACAGCCTTCTCTCATTTTACAAAGGGAGCTTGTTTTTTTGTTTTTTAAATTTTTGAAGATGTTGCCTTGGTCCACAAGAGTCAAGATCTCCTAAAATGAAGATCTTCCCTGTTCTTGAATTGATCTTGAGGGACTTTCCAGAGGGGGCCTCTGAAAAACTGCTCAAAAGATTTGTGTCTTTCGACCATGGAAAGAGAAAGTAAAAAATAATTTGGTTATATTTTACTTGCCAAATTTCATGGAAACATTTTCAAATAAAAAAGATAATTAATCTTTCCTAGGTTATATTTGTATTGTCAAAATGTTACTATTTCTGAAATCACGTAAATAGAAATTTGTGAATTATTTTTCTATTTATGATATGCCCTAATATAATGCTATCAGTAGTAATTCCAGTTATTATTTTTGTTGGGTGTCACAGAAACAACCAAATATCTTGTCAAATTAACTCTTTATAATTGAATGGGTTCATGAAACTGCTAACATAAAACCAAGCAAAACAAAATATATTACATGGGATTGAATGAATTCATAAAGAATAATTATGGGTTTTGTTTTGAAACACTGTTGATTCTTCAATGTCTTATTTTCTGAATAAAAGAAGTCCCTTTCCCTTTTCTCTCAAGCAATATGTAAGTTACAGAAATTTAGTAGATTATATGCTGTAAACAAATATGAAACATTCTTCTTTTCTCCTTACCTGATTCCTTCAGAATTTTGAAACGTTTATTGAATATTCTTATATCTGTATAAAATAGTTATCAGATAAGTTCAAAAAGAATCTGTAACAGGACACAATTGAAAACACTGATTTTATTACCGAAGTTTTGGTCATAATATTATGTTTGAGAATGATACGCTTAGAATCAAATTTAAGGAAGCAAGGTTGACTTTATGAAGCCAAAGCTTAATAAAGCCTTCTGGGAAAAAAACAGCCTGACACCTGGCTTACATAGTTCCCAGCTTTAAATGCAGGTAAACAAGTTCACTTTCTGATGGGTGCAGGAACCTCAGAATATCTTTGAGACCTCAAGAAGAGAATAAATTCACACAAATCTCTAGGTACTGCAAATGAACTTTAGTGGTAAGTTCTTGGCTTGGCTGCTTGACCTTGAAAGAGTATTTAAAATCAAATTTGAGATTCTTATGAAAAGTTGCAGCAAAGGAAACCTGTAAGGCCTTTGCAGTTAATTGCCATTCTTGCTGCACTTACATAAATAATTAAGCCAAAGCTAATGAGACCAGACTTTTTTGGTAATTAAGAATTGTAAAGAGAGCTGAATATAAAGAGTAATTTTGTTTCACTGGAAAAGTACAGTACACCCTTATTGAGTACCACTTTTACTTTCTTTTAAAATCTGACTACAACTCTTCTAATCAATATTTCCAATTTTTCTTCTACCCTTCTGACTTGGCATTACTGAGAATGAAACTATCCTTTCACCAAACCTTTTAAGCTGAAGTTGGAAAACTTGTTATAAACTTCAAAGTATATCTTCTTGCCTGCTAGTGTGTGAACCACTCAGAAATTTACCGAATCACCTGACTCTATCACTAGAGGCCTTCAAACTGCAAACAAAACCTTTAGTCATATTGCCACTGCCATCCTCACTCCATCATCTAAAGTTACTTTGAGCTCAACAGATAGAATCCCACTAGCTGCCCTCTGAACTCAGACGCTAGGTTTTCAACTATGATCTTTTTAAAAAACTTTCACAACAACTCCCTTCATTAAAGGCCTGAGAGCTTGCACCATCCAGCAAATATCCTTGACTACAAAGTCTCAACAGTTAAGACAGCTTGTCCCTAATGAACAAAATGGACTAACATTGTAACAGATAAGACAGCTTTTCCTTGATGAAAAAAAGATGACTGAATAAGAAAACGAACTAACATTGTTCTCACTAAAGAAGAATCTCTCTCATTTCCTTGAACAAGAGGGTTGATGACAGAGATTCTCACCTTGACCAAGCTCTACTCAGCCATCTCTGAACTCTCTTCTTAGCTAGCCTCAACTTTTAGGGTTTCTGTGTTTATCTCCGTATTGTTCAATTTAGCAAGAATCTTGCTAAATCAGTTTAACCTGAACCGTTCACCCTCCATATCTAATCACCTGAGATACTGAATCAGGTACCTCATCCTCTACCATTCCCCTGATGATGTGTGATCACCCTGGTGGACAGTGGAGTAAGGATGGCAGTGGCAAGCTCTTAGGGCAGTGTGGCCAGAGTACACCCGTACCCCTGATGTTTCCTATTAGTAATATTCCACCCACCAACTCCTCCTGCCCATCACTGCTCTGTTTTTGGCTATAAATCCCTACCTTTCCTTCTGTATTTGTTGAGACTAATCTCTTTTCCCGATTGTAAGAGCACATTGTAGTAGTCACCCCCATAGCTATTGTCATAGTCTCTATGAATAAAGTCTTCCTTAAGGTTTCCTAAAAGTGTCATGAATAATTTTAACACTAATGCATAAGTCATTATACTGTACATATTGTTTTCTCTCTCCCATTCAAGAATGTAAACCCTCTAATTTTTACAAAAAGGCAAAATCATGGTGCTCACACAGGTACAAAATAAATATCCATTAAAGGTGTTCTCATTTAATTTATTTTTAAGTAAGGAATGTGGCAAATGCTACAATTACTTAGAAGGAGAATTCACAGAACAGACATAGTCATAGGAGGAATGTTGATGTGAGTTTGCACATAAGTATAGGAATGGATGCTCCCACAGTAGAAGGAAGTCCACTGAACCTCTATGAGACAGAATTCATTTGCATGTCTCCATACATGAATTACTTTGATTTCTGTTAACCAATAAAATTTACAGAGTTGTAAAGTATCTCAAAGGCAATGAAAGAACAAATTCCCCATCTATTTGGAATTAGATAACCCAGAAGGTTGTGCTCTAAACAATGCATACTTTTCCATCAAAACACAACTTTTTTCCTGTAGTCTCTAGTTATTATTTTAAAAATCATCTCAAAGAAAGATTAATCTTGAGCACAAAACAATACTTTCATTAACCTTGGCCTCATTATCTATGTAAGGAAAGGAAAATGCTAATTTTCCTTCTTATAAATTTTAATAAGGAATCTAAAATTGGACATTTAATAGCTACTTTTACATCCTGCACCTAGTCTAGAAATCCTAGTTCAAGAACTCTTTTCATCAAAATTACTCCTTTAGGCATCTATAATTTAGTGTAATATTTTCTTTTCTCAAAGTCCACAAAATACCCCAAGGATCTTGACCTACTAGGATGTGATCTTTCTTAGCACTTCTAAGGGCTAGACTACACAGGCCAGATAAGAGGCCAGTTTACTTGGGAGAGCTTTGTCAGCATTGGATCCATAAAGTCAACTATAGTTCCTTAAAAGAGGCTAGTCATACCTGATTAAGCATTCTCCAGGATGTGATACTCCAGGTAAGTCCTTTGTTGGATAATCAACTTTAATTTTCAATTCAGCGGTATATTTGCAGTATGTGGACAGGTTTGTTATACAGATACATGTGTACCACGGTGGTTTGCTACACAGATCATTCCATCACCTAAGTATTAAGCCCAACATCCATTAGCTATTCTTCGTAATTCTTTCCCTCCTCTCACCCCACCACTCTCCAACAAGTCCCAGTAGGTGTTGTTCCCCTGCATGTGTCCATGTGTTCTCATAATTCAGCCTCCACTTATAAGTGAGAACATAAAGTGTTTGGTTTTCTGTTCCTGTGATAATTTGCTAAAGATAATGGTCTCTAGCTCCATCCTTGTCCCTGAAAAGGACATGATCTCATTCATTTTATAGCTGCATAGTACTCCATGGTGTATATGTACCACAGTTTCTTTATCCAGTCTATCATTGTTGGGCATTCAGGTTGATTCCATGTTTTTACTATTATGAATAGTACTGCAATGAACATATGTGTGCATGTATATTTGTAATAGAATAATTTATATTCCTTTAGGTATATACCGAGTAACAGGATTGCTGGGTCAAATGATATTTTTGCCTCTAGGTCTTTGAGGAATCACCACACTGTCTTCCATAATACTGGTACAACAACAGACACATAAACCAATGGAATGGAATAGAGAGTTCGGAAATAAGACCATACACCTACCATCATCTGATCTTCAACAAATCTGACAAAAATAAGCATTGGGGAAAGGATTCCTTATTTAATAAATGGTGCTGGGAAAACTGGTTAGCCATATGCAGAAAATTGAAACTGGAAGTCCCCCTTACATCATATATAAAAATTAACTCAAGATGGATTAAAGACTTACCTGTAAAACTCAAAACTATAAAAATCTTAGAAGGAATCCTAGGCAATACCATTAAGGGCATAGGCATGGGCAAAGATTTCATGACAAAGACACCAAAAGCAATTGCAACAAAACCAAAAATTGACAAATGGGATCTAATTAAACTAAAGAGCTTTTGCACAGCAAAAGAAACTCCCAACAGAGTAAACAGAGAGATAATAACATAATGGGAGAAATTTTTTGCAATCTATCCATCTGGCAAAAATCTAATATCCAACATCTATAGGAACTTAAACAAACTTACAAGAAAAAACACAACCCCATTAAAAAGTGGGCAAAGGACATGAATAGATACTTTTCAAAAGAAGACATACATGCAGCCAACAAACATGAAAAAAAGTCAACCTCGCTGTTCATTAGAGAAATGCAAATCAAAACCATAATGAGATGCCATCTCACACCAGTCAGAATTGCTATAATTAAAATATTAAAAACCAACAGATGCTGGTGAGGTTGTGGAGAAAAAGGAACGCTTTTACACTATTGGTGAGAGTGTAAATTAGTTCAACTATTGTGGAAGACAATGTAATCAATTTTTCAAATTATATCATACTTCAAAAGAAGGCAGGTTCTTACTGAACCTCTGTAAATAACACGTCATAAAAAGCAAGGACACGCAATGAGAACTTCTGAACTCTGAGAATTTAATGAAAATCGACTACACTTTCAAACTATTTAACTTCAATTTTTGACAAACAGAATTTACTAGATTATTATGGATTTCTGGTAGCTTAGAAGAGAGAAGCCTATTATATATAAAGACAATAGAGCATAACACATATATATTGTTCCTTATCAGTTGATTTAGCCCTGTAAAATTAATTCTTGTGCTGCTGAATTGTGGGTTAGTGGTCTAGTGGAGCTATCCTTCTCTTGACTAAAAAGAGTCCTGGAAATCATAACTCAGGCCAGAGAATGGTCTATAAGTAACTTAAGATGCTATTTTAAAATTTTGAAGTACCTAATAGAGTCCTTTTCATGGGCCCTGAAAACATAAAACTCTGGTCTGTTACTAATTACAGAACTTCCAGAAATGCATCAGAGTAAAAAAAAAAAAATACCCACAGTTTTAAGATAATTAAGCTAACTTTAGAAAGTCCATCTTTAAAAGGCCATGAATAATTTATTACTAATACATTTTAAATGTACAATTTTTGATTATAGTTGATAATGAAAATAATAAAATTGACAAAAAATTAGTTGCTTCTGTGATGTGTAAAACAAGATTATAAAAATATTACAAAAAAAGAAGTTTTAAACAAAATATCTCTAAGAATCATCATAAAAAACTTTGTTCAAGGACAGCGAATGTTGTATCTGATATTTAAAAGGGAATAAGCATATTTTTACAGTGAAAACAATTTTACAGTGAAACAAACATTTTACAGTGAAAACAATATATTATGAGAAATAATATAAATAATATGTCAACAAAATATCAATAAAATACATGGCATATTAAGTAAAGAGAAACAATGAATTTGAAATAAGGCTTAGGCATTGGTAATTTTCTAAAACTCTATCCCTCCAGTTGAAAACTATTGGCATTGAAGATGCTAGATTCAAATTAAATTTTTAAAGCCTTCTCAATTTATAAAGTGAAAAACCTATAATTTCAAGAAAGTTAAATCAGGTGGAAGAAGTAGACACATAAAGGCCTAGGTATCCTACACTGTGAAACTGCTCTAAGATTTTTTATATGGTGTGCTGAAATCACGGAAGAGATAATCATAATTCTTTCAGAGAGAGCCAAGGAAGCTTAAAAGGTATTGTTCACAAATTGTTAACTATTGCTATTTAAGGGGCACTGTATGACTCTCCTTGGTTCCAGGGTCAGTTGAGAGCTCACCTGCCAGAACTCTTTTTTGTTTTCATTATACTTTAAGTTCTGGTATATGTATGCAGAAAGTGCAGGTTTGTTACATAGGTATACACGCGCCGCGGTGGTTTGCTGCACCCATCAACCCGTCATCTACATTATATATTTCTCCTAATGCTGTCCCTCTCCTGGTCCTCCACTCTCTGACAGGCCCTGGTGTGTAATGTTCCCCTCCCTGTGTCCATGTGTTCTCATTGTTCAACTCCCACTTATGAGTGAGAACATGTGGTGATTGGTTTTCTGTTCCTGTGTTAGTTTACTGAGAATGATGATTTCCAGCTTCATCCATGTTCCTGCAAAGGACATGAACTCATCCTATTTTATGGCTGCATAGTATTCCATGGCATATACGTGCCACATTTTCTTTATCCAGTCTATCATTGATGGGCATTTGAGTTGGTTCCAAGTCTTTGCTATTGTGAATACAGCTGCAATAAACATACATGTGCTTGTGTCTTTATAGTAGAATGATTTATAATCCTTTGGATATATATCCAGTAATGCGATTGCTGGGTCAAATGGTATTTCTGGTTCTAGATCTTTGAGGAATTGCCACACCATCTTCCACAATGGTTGAATTGATTATACCCCCACCAACAGTGTAAAAGCATTCCAATTTCTACACATCCTCTCCAGCATCTGTGATTTCCTGACTTTTTTATGATTGCCATTCTAACTGGCATGAGATAGTATCTCATTGTAGTTTTGATTTGAGTTTCTCTAATGACCAGTGATGATGAGCTTTTTTTCATATGTTTTCTGGCCACATAAATGTCTTCTTTGGAGAAGTGTCTGTTCATATCCTTTGCCAGCTTTTTGATTTTTTTTTCTTATACATTTGTTTAAGTTCTTTGTAGGTTCTGAGTATTAGCCCTTTGTCAGATGGATAGATTGCAAAAATTTTCTCCCATTCTGTAGGTTGCCTGTTCACTCTGACGATAGTTTGTTTTGCTGTGCAGAAGCTCTTTAATTTAATTAGATCCCATTTGTCAATTTTTGGCTTTTTGTTGCCATTGCTTTTGGTGTTTTAGTCATGAATTCTTTTCCCCTGCCTATGTCCTGAATTGTATTGCCTAGGTTTTCTTCTAGGGATTTTATTATTTTAGGTCTTACGTTTAAGTCTTTAATCCATCTTGAGTTAATTTTTGTATAAGGTGTAAAAAAGGGGTCCAGTTTCAGTTTTCTGCATATGGCTAGCCAGTTTTCCACATATGGCTAGCCAGTTTTACCAACACCATTTAATAAATAGAGAATCCTTTCCCCATTGCTTGTTTTGTCAGGTTTGTCAAAGATCAGATGGTTGTAGATGTGTAGCATTACTTCTGGGGTCTCTGTTCTGTTCCGTTGGTCTATATATCTGTTTTGGTACCAGTACCATGCTGTTTTGGTTACTGTAGCTTTGTAGTATAGTTTGAACTCAGATAGTGTGATGCCTCCAGCTTTGTTCTTTTTGCTTAGGATTGTCTTGGCTATATGAGCTCTTTTTTGCCTCCATATGAAATTTAAAGTAGTTTTTTTCTAACTGTGAAGAAAGTCAATGGTAGCTTGATGGGGATAGCATTGAATCTATAAATTACTTTGAGCAATATGGCCATTTCAATGATATCGATTCTTCCTATCCATAAGCATGGAGTGTTTTTCCATTTGTTTGTGTCCCTTCTTATTTCCTTGACCAGTGGTTTGTAGCTCTCCTTCAAGAGGTCCTTCACGTCCCTTGTAAGTTGTATCCTTATGTATTTTGTTCTCTTTGTAGCAATTGTGAATGGGATTTCACTCATGATTTGGCTCTCTGTTTCTATACTATTGGTGGGTAGGAATTTAAGTACATTCTTCTGAGTTGGAATCCCCAGAGTTTTCTTGGCTAATGGGAAAGCATCTGTTAGGCAGGATGAGACTTGGCAGATGAGGATAAATTACTAAATTTACACAGCAGCAAAACTCTGGTAACTGTGTTCTGTCTCTATTTCCCCTGTACTTTGACATGTGGGCTCAAATATTTATCAACTTTCTGGTAAGCTTACTAATGTCACAGTTGCTACTTGCCTTTGCACCAGCTCAACCCAGCAATTCACATGCTTTTTGTATGACTCTGTTCTCCAACTGATTAAAATGGATGCCAGCACTCCAATTCGTCAAAAAGTCCAACAATGTATGTAAATCCAGGGTAGAAGTCCAGAGTTCTGCCGACTTATGGAAATCAGCCAAGTGCTAAACCAAAATTACTATTTCAACATAGAAAAAAATTAAAATCCTGTACCTGGATCTGGTTTTTAGGTAACATGTTCCTAATTATAGAATTACTGCCTTACATGTTGAAATAAGTTGTTTGGAGGTAGAGATATGTGAAACACTGAGTTTGCAGTGGGCATCTGTGAGAAAGCAACAGTGACCACTAGGCGTTTCTGTCTCTATCATCTGTCCTAACCCAGCATGCTTCTAATCAGGTTTAAATATTAGCTTTATATTTATTTTTCTATTGATAAATAAGAAAGCAACCTTATGCCTCTCATAAAAATCTATAATTTCTTAAGTTCTAAGTAATGTTGTGAGAGCGGGTTTTATATACATTTCATTTAATCATTTAATTTAAATACAGATGTCTCCAAATTGAGACTATGACTTTTAATTCATTCAGTGTATTTTAGTCTAAGTAAAATGATATCTGCTTATATGTGATTCTGAGACTTTAGAGGGAAGAGACAAAACAGCAATGTTATCAAGGAGCACACTACACACTGAGTTGCTGCCGTTTCCACTACTGAGTTAGAACTTGACTAAGGATTTGAGGATTAATTTGTGCTTACCTGCAGATAGGATAGAAACGAATATACAAAAGAGACAACAAAAAACAAAAAACACAGCGCTCCAAGCAGCAGAAAAAAAAACAGGTGTTGCTCCAGTTTTATAATTTTGAAAATGTCAATTCTGTTCTATGTATTTTTATATTAAAGGAAAATGATTTATAGTAGTATTTACAGACAGGTATCCTTGAAACAAATTACTGGTTTTCATTGATTACTGCACACTTAATTTCAGATTAATTTGGGTCAGATCTCAAAAGATGCAATTCCAAATACCATAATTCAGAATGCTGAAATCCCAAAAGTTAAAAATTCTTAATGTTCATATCCCTCAAATCTAAAACCTCAAAATTACAGTCTCCCAAAATTAAAATCCCAAGTGTTGAAATTATGAAAGCCAAATTCTGAGGAATAGATTAGCACATTTTCGCCTGTCTGCAGGATGGTTGCATCGTGTTAGATGAAACTATTACTTTGTTATTGTCTTTATTTGGAAATTAATTATAGTTTAAGGAGATGCTTATGGTTACTAAGTTGACAAGGGATGAACTTGTGAACTTAATTTTAGGTGTCGACTTGACTTGGATTAAGGAATAGCTAGAAACCTGGTAAAATATTATTTTGGATGTGTCTGTGAGGGTATTTCCAGAGGAGATTGGTGTGTGCGTGTAAGAGGACTGGGTGGGAAATATCTACCTTCAATGTTGCTGTACACCATCCAATCATCCAGGGGCCCAGAAGGAACAAATACAGAAGCCAAATTAGTCTTTTACTGAAAGCTAGGACAGACTTTTCTATTGCTCCCTTGGACATCAGAAATTTAACTCCATGAAAATGCATTATCACAAAATTGACTTTGTGTGTAAACATATGCGTATATGTAGAAACACTGAAACTTCCTCGGAAAATGAAGAAAAATCCTTTAGATACATCTGCAGTTGTGAAGACAAAATTTCTTGAGTTCTCAGCTCCTTACGTGACTACATATGTCATGATGACTCATCACAGTATTTGACTGATCTCATCAAAAGACTTAAGTTGCTCAAATCGGTATTTCAGATGATCGATTTATAAAGCTGAGTGCATACAATTACTGACTATAGTTTTATGCATTTATACATTTCCCTTTTTGACTTATCTTTTTATGTATACTGTTCATTGGCTCAGTAACTATTATACCCCTGTGATTGTTGTCAGTATATACCTGAGCATTTATGCTTGCAAAAATATGTATGTTATTATTATATATTTTATTGTGTAAAGTGGCTTATGAAAGGTTCTGCTATGCTTTTTACATTTCTCAAATAAATCTCCTTTTAAACTGTAAATAAATATATTTAAATTTTTTTTCAGAATTATATTTTCTGGATTTTCACTCTTTGGGATTGTAATTTTTGGAGTTTTAGACTTGGAGATTTTGATATTTTGAGATTTCAGCAATCAGGGTTGTTTCTTTCCGAATTAGGATCAGATCCCATTTCAGATCATCCTCTGAAGCCATAGTATGGAAAAAGGAAGTTTTATGGTATCTATGTTTAGTAGAGAATAGACCCATGCAAAAATTTTCTCCCATTCTGTAGGTTGCCTGTTCACTCTGATGGTAGTTTCTTTTGCTGTGCAAA
>NW_016806930.1:55853-58448 GCF_001698545.2 Rhinopithecus bieti | reverse complement strand
TAAAAAAAAAAAAAAAAAAAAAAAAAAAAAAAAAAAAAAAAAGAGAGAATAGACCCATGTAGTAGCAACTTAAGAAAACTTAAGTGGGTGGAGAGTGGGAATGATATTACAGAGGCTGAATGTTTGTAGCCTGACTGGGCAGAGAGCAGGGCTTTGCATGTCAGTAAAGATATTTGACAGTCAAGGAGGAGTGGGGCATTATGACCTTTTTTAAGACAGAATAATCAAACGAACATCACAAAAAAAAAAAAATCAGACACATAGCACATAGACATTTTTGAGCTCCTTTGATACTAATAAATATAGTATCAAAACTAGTAAGTACTATCCAAAAACATGAATGTAGTCACCATTCAATCAATTGCTTTTAGGATTTTTATTTTCTTCCTACATAGTAATTGCACCTAAAATTTTCTGTTAAACACTATTTTTAACCCATTATGCCATGTCCATTTGCTTCAAAATTTTGTTTTGCTGAGAATATATTTATTACTAAATTACTAATAGCCAACTTGGAGACAGAAGTTAAACTCAGCAAGGCATTTTCCTGGGAGCTGAAATGAAATTCAGTAAAAAAAGTTCAAAAGTTCAAGAGAAGTGGTCACAAGAGTAACAGCTCAAAAACACAGCAGGCATATGTTGCGATTTATGAATTGTGAGTCTAAACGTGCGAAAAAAGATACAGGAGAAAAATGAATACACATACACACTCACACAGGCAAAAATATGTTCAAGAAAAAGAGGAATGGAGAAAAGTATTATGAGAGTATAAGCGTATTTAGAAAACACAGTCAACAATAAACCAGTTAGGACTGATTATATGCAAAATAAACCTCTAAGAGTCTTGCAACATATGTGAGGGCAATAGAGGACAGGAAAAGAAAATAAAGCAACACAATAAATGATTGAACTAGGTACCACTTAAAGAGATAATATGAATTCCCTGCACACTTCATTTCACATCATCTTCTGAAGCAATGGTATGGAAGCAAGATGCTTTCTGGTGTGTTCAGGGGAAAATAGACTCATGCAACAGAGGACTTAAGTACGGGGAGTGATGACATTCTAGAAGCTAAAGTGTATATAGTCTAGCAGAAGAGAGGGCAGGGATTGTCTTTCAATCAAGAGAGTTGATGTGGAAGATTTTTCTGACTTTTCTTAAGAGAAGACAGAATGGTCAAACTCATATTTGAGGAAGACACATCTTACACCCAGCACAAAGGCATTTTGTAACAGCTGTGGACATAATGGCCTCCTTTGATATGTGTGGTAAGTACCTTCCAAATTTCAATTTATTAGAAATGCAGTGAAATCTTGTAAGATTTTTATCTTCTCTTTTTGTTAATTGAATCTAGAAATTCCTCTGTACTCTCTGCTAGCTATCCTATTATTTTTTGTTCATCTCCCGCAAAACTTTATTTTGTTGCAGGTATGTTTATTACTAACCCTCTGATAAGCAACTTAGAGACAGAAATCAAACTAAGCAAGGGATTCAGCCTAAGGAAATGTAATTTAATTGAAGGAAAACAATTCAAAAGCTCAAGAGGAGTAACTATAGGAATAGCATTTCAGAAACAGCAGGCGCATATTGTCTTTATGGATGGTAAGTTAGAGAAAAGAGAAAAGACACAGGAGAAAGAAAATCACAAATTAACAAACTAGATAGATACAGATAGATGATAGATGGATACCAATGATAGATGATAGAGAAGATAGATGATAGATAGATAGATAGATAGATAGATAGATAGATAGATAGATAGACATGAAAAGAGAGAAACAGAGTATGGCATTAAAAGATATTAAGAATATTAGGAAAGAATCAACAATAGAAAAATCTGAACTTGTTTTATGGAAAATAAATCAATAAGACTCTTGCATCATATGAGATTGTAACCAGCAAAAGGGTGCAGCTACTCACTGCTTCTAGAAAGAAGCAAAAGTAAAAAGAGTTAGATATGATAGAAAAAGAGTGAGCTTTACTGTTCGTGCAAGCAGGAGGTAAAATGGCAGGAATTATTTCCAAAATGGTCACTTTTCCAAATTCTGGAGAGGGCAGAAGGGCTTTAAGAAGAGGGGGTTGGAATGCACAAGAGGAAGGGGGGATAGGAGGTACCAGGTGCTGTGACTTGCTCCAATGTCTTATCTTGAATTATTGTTCCATCTAGTGAAGGAGCTGGCGCCATCATGGGCCCAACCAGATTACAAATTAATTGCTGTCAATCTCACAGTTAAACTCTTGTCAGGAGTGAATTCTGGCCTTGGAGTCATTTTCTGCTGGGAAGACAAATCGGGAGGTGCCTGGTTATGTCAGAATTCAGCCTCTGAAGCTTCTAAGGAAATATATGCTGGGAGGCTGAAGCAAGTGGATCACCTGAGGTCAGGAGTTCGAGACCTGCCTGGCCAACATGGCAAAACTGCATCTCTACTAAAAATACAAAAAAATTAGCTGGGTGTGGTGGCTCACACCTGTAGTCCCAGTTACTTGGGAGGTTGAGGCAGGATAATTGCTTGAACCTAGGAGATGGAGGTTGCAGTGAGGCGAGATTCACTGCACTCCAACCTGGGTGACA
Organism: Rhinopithecus bieti; assembly: GCF_001698545.2. Classification (NCBI taxonomy): domain Eukaryota; kingdom Metazoa; phylum Chordata; class Mammalia; order Primates; family Cercopithecidae; genus Rhinopithecus; species Rhinopithecus bieti. The sequence continues at coordinate 55,875 of NW_016806930.1, read as the reverse complement.
GAGTGAGACTCTATCTAAAAAA
>NW_016806930.1:45213-55766 GCF_001698545.2 Rhinopithecus bieti | reverse complement strand
ATATAATAAATAAGCATAGTGTAAGTTTAACACTTATAATAAATAAGCATAGTGTAAGTTTAACAAGCATCCAGAAAAACAAATGTGCATAAGGTGTGGGAGGATAAGTTGGAGTTTTATAGCTTATTCTTAGGCTGTATTTCAAGATAAGAGAAAATATCTGCAGTTTTCTCAACGGGGTAAAGGAGGAAAGGAATAAAAAATAAGTTTTAAAACAAGTTTGAAGCTATGCTGCCTAATTACAAGAGGACAAAGAAAGAGGAAAAAACAATAATGCATTATGATGAGCAACTGACCTGGATGCCCTTTGTAGAATAATGCCAATTTCCTGCAAGTTGGTGTAAAAGCAAAAGATACAGATTAACTTTACTTTTATTTGCAATATATTCTTTAACTCTTTGGAATGTTTATGTTTTTACAATGATATAAACACGTTTTCTTTAAAAAAAAAAAAATGCTTTTATGCCAGCGTAAAACAGCAAGCAGGCATTGTTAATATTTAAATGTGTGTATCTTAATTTAAAAACTCCCTTTTACTCCTCACTACCTACATTCAGTCCATAACTCCTTAAATATTGCTTGACCATCCTGATAGTGTGGTATATACTTAATTATTAGTAACATAACAGACTTGAGTTGCTATCTTGCCTCTACCCTACAACACTTCTGTGATCGTGAAGAGACGACTTGATCTTGAGAAAAATTTTCTTCATCAGTAAAATGAAGATAATGATATAACTTGATAATATTATTCAAAAACTTTCAAGATTCCAAATCGTCATCTAGTAATGGAACTCAGTAAGTAAAACTATTTAATTTTCTAAGAAATATTGGTCATTATTGTGTACAAAATGTAAGACAAAAAAATCTCAGATATTTGACTTGGAAATTCTTAAAGGCTTATTACCAAAATAGGTCCCTTAAATGGGGCAGATTTGGGAAGGCAGAAAAACTGGTCTAAGTCGGACAAGTTGGTTTTAGGGATATTTAGTTAGCGATATCTAATGGGTCTGGGGAGATGGATTCAGGATTCAGGAATAAAATCTAGGATGACACACTGTGTCCTAGGGTGTTTGTCCTGCAACACTTCCTTGAATGCAGAATCAACTCATAGCATCTCTGCTTAGTCTTGACCTTGTGCAGAGGAGTAATACACAAGCCAACTATCCATCAGAAATATCCAATCTTTTGCAGAGAATTTGCCATGTCTCTCTAATACTTGACAATTAAGGACCTCTCTCCAAACAAATCACCCCTTATTACAGGTGTTACTAGATGTTGTTTTAGTTTCCTTGGTAACAACTATCTCTGTAGATTTACTGTATCTGCAAATGTTTATTACAATTTTCAGAAAAGATCCACCCTGTCTGCAATCCCCAGAGAACTCTGTGATCCCAGAGCCACTGGTTAGGTAAAAAGGAATAAGAGGAGTCTTTTGTGACAGATAAATTCAGCAATACCTTGGGTTTGTACATCAGGATTCTTTAGTTTTTATCAAAATTGCCCACCAAAATATCCACTCTCTGGTAAGTGCCCAGATATTCTTATTTATTTGGCTTTCACTTGTCTTCTTTTTTTGGCAACTGATCACATAGAACTGAAGATCACAACATACTTCTGAAAGAAAGAATTAGTATGGCATTCCAGTTAATTCACTAGGATTTACTAATATTTTACAGGAAAAATAAAATCAGATGCATAACTAAATGCAAAGTTTAAATCTGAATTCTCTATAGAAATAACACGTCCAGAAATAATTTTCTCAGTGCATTGCATAGACAGACTCTAGTCTAAAGTATTTTCCATCTCTCTTCATTATGATCGCGACATAAATGCTCTGTTCTCTCAAAAGAAAGCTGAAAGAAGCCACAAATTTAACACTGCTCTTTTTCTACTAAATTTTCAGATATTCCTATTTTCAACACGAAAACATCTGGTATCGTTTCATTGCAGACCCTGGCTGAACGAATCATGCTCCGTTATCACACATCATATGTTGACATCACCACCTTCTTCTTTGGTGCGGCTTGCCAGGGCTAGAAACACGCACACATCTGGATCCTCTTTCCCATCTGCAGCACGCGATCTTATTGCTGTTCTAGAAATGCACCATCCTTTTTATCATCAAACAGAGCGCCCTCCGTTGCATGAGCCCATGTACTATTTTCTTTCCATGTTGACTATGTCGACTTGGGTGTCTTTATCAACCCCTGCCGCACTATGTTAAGCATACTTCCTTTCAATGCTCTGAAATTTCATCCAATGCCGCTTTGCCCAGAATTCTCATTCAGGATTCTCAGTACTGAGTTCCTCAGTCCTCACTGATCATGTCATTGATAGATACCTTAGCCATCCACAACCCCTCTGAGATACACCTCAATCCTGACGACTGTACAGAGTTGCCCAAATAGGAATAGTATTCTCCTTCAAGAGCATGTTCCTGGTTCTTCCTTTCCCTTTCACTTTAAGAAGCTTGAGATATTGTAAGAAAAACCAATTATCCCACTCCTACTGTCTCCACCAGGATGTCATGAAGTTGGCCTGCTCTGACAACCGAATTGATGTCATCTACAGCTTTTTTGGAGCACTCTGCCTTATGGTAGATTTTATTTTCATTGCCATGTCTTACATCCTGATCCTCAAGACTCTACTGGGAATTGCATCCAAAAAGGAGCACCTTAAGGCTCTCAATACTTGTGTTTCACACATCTGTGCAGTGATCATCTTCTACCTGCCCATCATCACCCTGGCCGTTGTCCACCACTTTGTCCAGCACGTCTCCCCCATCATTAATGTTCTTATGGCAAATGTTCTCTTACTTGTACCTCCACTGATGAACCCAATTGTTTATTGTTTAAAAACTAAACAGATTAGAGTGAGAGTTGTAGCAAAATTGTGTCAACGGAAGATTTAACAGGCATATGTGACAGAAAACCTGGAAATGTATGATAAGATATTTAAGGTCAATTTGAGAAAACCTAATATTTGACACAAAGAATTATCAACACATATTCTTGTTGTTATCATAGATTTATTTTATTCACTTTGGATACTGAGAATGGGATTAAAACTATAAACAGGAAGTACATTGCCTGAGGTCCCCATTTCAGTTAACCAGAATAAAAATAAGTGTCTTATGATAGTACCTCTGATACAAACAACAAATTACAGCCAAGACAGAAAAATGATATTTTTTACAGTCTGACAGAAGTTGGATTCCTCATTGTCTACATTCAGTCTCTCTATACCAGGTTCTTTTACTGCTAGACCTAAATTTTATATTATATCTCTCTTTATCCATTTTAATCACGTTAGTATGTCACCATCTTTTTGAAATTCCGGCTTTTATATTTGATATGGGTTGGATTCTTACATGGGTATATTGGACCCAGGTAGTGAGCATAATACCCAACAGATAGTTTTTCAGTCCAGTCCCGGCCCTGTCACTTCCCCTCCCTGGTAGTCTGCAGTCACCAAGCGTTTCTTCAGTAAAATATTGGTAAGTTCTCTGCCTTATAATAGATTTGCTATGCAAGGCAAGAGTAATTGAAAAGGCAAAGTGAATGTATGAGTGCCTTTTATAAATTTGAACTCTTACTTCTTTAGAAATACAATTAAATCAATATGTATATATATTTTCTTTTCTTTCTTTTTTTTTTTTTTTTTTTTTTTGAGATGAAATCTGACTCTGTAGCCCAGGCTGGAGTACAGTAGCACTATCTCTGCTCACTGCAACCTCTGCCTCCCAGATTCAAGCGATTCTTTTGCCTCTCAGCCTCCAGAGTATCTAGGATTACAGGCACATATCACCACCCCCAGCTAATTTTTGTATTTTTTGTAAAGACAGGGTTTCACTATGTTGGCCAGACTGGTCTCAAACTCCTGACCTCAAGTGATCCACCCGCTTTGGCCTCCCAAAATGCTGGGATTACAGACGTGAGCCAACACGCCAAGCCAAATAACATATTCTAAGACCCTACATGGGCTGGACCTTTTCTACTTCTTCTACATCATCAGATTTGTTATTAATCTCCAGCCACATTGACCTACTGAATCGTTTTTGAATTTACAGAGCTCTTTGTTTTCTGTGAGTTTTCACATCAGAACTATTTTGTTAAAATGCTCTTGCCACCAATTTTGTATAACACATTCCTATTTTTTTCCTTTAAATTTTGGCTTAATTTCAACATATATTACCAGCCTGAGTTTGTATGATGACCCTCTCTTTTATCTTTTTTATTCCTGGTTTATTCTTTATTCTTTGTTATACTTAATATTTGCAATTATAGATACCTTTTATGCTTATTTCATTTCTTTCTACTTCTTAAATAAAGTGTATTATGAGCGATTGAAGAAAGCTATCTAATTTCTTTATTTTTTCCTACATAATGTCTAGCACATTTCTGAGGAAGAGTAGATTTCAATAAATAAAGGCTAATGAATGATTTTAAAATAAGACCATGTTTGTAGAAAAGTAGTTCGCTGAAGAGTTCAGTAATATTTATTCACAGTAGGATATAACTTTCTTAAATTGTGTATTTCAAATGTAGGCATATCATTGATGCTAAAGATTTTTAAAACAGGAAAAGAGATATGGTATAAAGAGAAATTTATTGCTTTAGATTTGTGGCTGACAAATAGTCCAACTTTCCTTCCCATTATGACCTCAAAATCTTGCATATTGTAAAAAAGTACTTTAGCCTTTTTATTTTACCCACTCCTTCAATCAAGTCCTTTCCGTCAATCATGTCAGTTCAAGTCTCCTACACTTCATCGTCAGGTAAATCAAGAAACACCTCCCAGGAGTGTCAAATGCTTAAAACATAATAATCAGCCCACAGCTGACAGTACTTCCCAATTAATGGAAAATTTTAACAGATACAAGCATTATTTTTAAACCTCTAATATATGCACGATGTGCTTCCAGGTATTTTAGGCATTTAAAAAAGTTGTTTTCACAATGACCCAGCTTTTTATAAAGGGTTTTTTCCTGTTTATTTTAGTTGAAGAGATTCAGGCTCTGACAGTTTGATTTTGTGAAATTCACACAGAGAGGAAGTCAAAAGCTGGGATTCAAACCTAATCTCTGATACTCCAGGATAGTATTATCTTGAGTACATTTCAGTTTTTAAATTCAGAACTACATATGTTTTCACAAACCTATCCTAGTATAGGAAATCCTGTCATCAGATCAGGGCAAGAACTGCTTCTGTGTTCCAGGTGCGTAACTATATCCATCTGCCTTTTCCAAAGTCTTAAAAATACAGACGTGGGTTTGGGGTTGTAGTACAACAAAGCAATAGTTGACATGTTTTATTAATTGAAAGAAACAGAAGCTCCTATTCTCCCAGTGTGAGGACAGGCAGCCCAATATAAAGATTCATTTCCACTAACAAGATGAGTAACAATTGGGTGGCTTTAATAGGCATCTTATTCTTTCAGGATATTCTACATAGCTGTCTCATACAAGAGTCTCAAAGATAATCTGTATTTTGGGGGTTTTGAGCAGTCTTAATAAAATAAAATGAAAAATAAAGATACATGAATGCCTATGGGGTAGGTGATGATTTATGGTCAACATAATGATTTGCACATGTTCCTGAAATGAAGAATGTAACAAACAACAGCAAACCCAATTTTATCTTAAAGAAATGTAAACATTCTGAGATAAAATATCATAATGGCTGACAGACATGAATTAAAAGTTGCAGGAACCTTGGGAGCTACAGCACACCTAAGTGCTGGAAAGGAGTTGTTATCACTGCTAACTTATATGCTTCAGCTCTCTATTTTGTTTCTATACGTATTTGGAACAAAGCAAACCCATGTAGTTTGCTAAACGGTGGGTGACAAATAGGCAGTAGAACACTTTTTATCTCTCAACGAAAAGAGGAAAGAGAACTGTCACTCTCAGATCCACTTGAGAAAAATGCTTAATAGCTTCCTTAATATTCTAAGCAGAAGTGATCAGTATACCAAGGACAAAAACTTAATGTGACTGACACAATTGGTTCATATGCCAATCCCTGTGCCACAACCCCATCACTGTGACTGTGATATATTAAAATGGCCATTCTCTTTCCAGAAAATTTGGAGAAATGATACCACACAGGAATAAACAACACAAAATTAATTTTGGAAAACCTAACAACCCAATACTTATCTACTAGAACAGCCAATAATGGCAGAATGACTTCAGTGAGAAACAATAATAACAAAAATGCTATTTACAAAAAATGATCACTAAATGATATCTAAGAAATCAGTTTATGTAACAGCCTGGAGAGATTTCATTGGTAGCACTTTAAAAAGCATACATTATTGTACTACACCAGTGATTAAATACCAATGTACCTAGCAGCAATTGTGACTCATGGAGAAATCAAGCCATCAAAGACAGACAGGTACCCAGAAATATGCCATTTGAACTAATGGTACTTATTCAGGAGTCATGAAAATTTTACATTTTAATCTTGGTAAGGCATTAGAATCACCCAGGGAGCTCTCAAAAGTTGAGATATTCAGGTTAACATCATAGTTAATTAAATCAGAATACCTAATTCAATTTTCACATGTTGATGAATATTAGTCATTTTCAAATGTTGGCTAATATGATAAAGTTCCTGTAGACATTCTTAGAATGCATTTGCTTGAAACAAGAACTAACTTTTCTAGAAACGGTATTTTAAGTCATAGAGTAGGTATTTATTTACCTATAGAAGATAATGGTAAACTTTGTCACCAAAGAACTTGCACTGATTTACACATCTAATAGGAAAGCGTAAGCATTCTAATGCTCCACATGTTCACCAAACTTTGGGATTGTTAACCTTTTTAATGTTAGTCATTCTAATGGGTATCTATAACACCTCATTGTCATATTAATTTACATTTTCTCAAATGCAAATTAAACAATGGCAGTCAAGTGCATTGCCTATTTTTTACTGATTTTTACTTACTCATTTGTAGCTCTTTACATATCATCTGTCAGTTATATATATCATATTTTTTTATGGAACACTAGAAATTTAATAATATTGAAATACAGAGTACTCAGTTATTAGCTATGCTCAGCATGCTGTGCTATTGTTCTAAAGAAACCGAATTTATTCTTCCTATCTTTTTACCTTTTGACTTATCATCTCCAGACTAAGCCCATCCCCCAATATCTGGTATTCATCATGCTACTTTCTGCTTCAACAAGTTCCATTGTTTTAGATTCCACATATATGTGAGAACACACAGTGTGTTGTCTTTCTACACTTGGTTTATTTTATTTAACATAGTATTCTCCAGTTCCATCTACGTTGTAGCAAATGACAGAATTTCTTCCTTTTCGGAGGCTGAATACTATTCCGTATGATGTTATTATTTATTCTCAGTGAGTGATTGGTTTTTCCATAGAAATGCTTTCTGTTAATTAATTCTGATTATCGAATTCTTTCTTCCTGGATTGTGTCCATGGTTATCCCAAGATCATGAAAATATTACTATAGATTTTCTACAAGATTTTTTGTTTTACCTTGAATACTCAGGCCTATTGTCCAACTCAAATTAATGTTTTGATAAAACTCAAGATTTCTTCTATTTGCATTTAAATTGCTCTATCTATTGTAAATACCATCTATTCCTTATTGAATTTGTCACTGTCATAAATCAAAGGGACCTATATGTATGTATAAAAGTCTGAAATATGTTATATTCCATTAATCTATCTCTTCTTGTGTCAATATAACACAGCTTATCAAATGTAGCTTTAGAGTTAGACTTGAAATCTAATGGTGTAGTACACCCATTTTTTTACTTCTGTTACCTATTATAGGTCTTTTGCATTTCCATATAAATTTTTTAATCAACTTGTCAATTTTAACAATAAAACCTAGTGTAATTTGACTAGAATTGTGTTTATTAAATACATTATTTTGGGAAGAATTAACATCTTAAAAATATAGAGATTTCCAGTCAGTAAACATGGCATGTCTATGTTTTTTATTTAGGTCTTCTTAAAGCTTTTGGCAAAGTTTAAGTTTTCAGCTTACATATCCTGAAAGCATTCTATCTCGTTTATTTTTATGTATTTAATGTTTCTGATCCTGTTACAAATGACATTTTAAGATATAATATCAGATTGTTTTCCAATGTGCTAAATTTCAATTTTGTAAATTGTCCTTATATCCAGCCAGCTTTTCTGAATTCACTCAACTTAATGTTTATAATGTTCATAATTTAATGTTTATAATTTTTACATAAACAATCATATCATTTGCAAGTAGGGGCATATCCTTTCAAATTGTATACGTTTCCTGTCTTTTTTGTGTCTGCATTATACTGCCTTGAAAATCTTGTATAATTTTGAACGTAAACACTGATGGGAATATCCTAGACTTTTCCACACATCATGGGGAGCATGTTCAATATTTTCTCATTAAAATAAAGTTACGTGCAGTATTTTTATATTTGCCTCTACCAAATAAAAGTAACACTTTTCTATTTCTGATTTTCTCAGAGATTTCGTGATAAAAATAATTGAATAAAATCATGTGGTTTCATTGATTTTTCTATCAGTATGGAGTAGTACATTTATGACTCCTCCTGAAAATTGATCCCGCATTCCTGAGATAAAGTGACTTGGTCACGATATATTATCCTATTTATAGGTCATTGTACTCTGTCACCATTTTTTAAATGTTTAGATCTATGGTCGGTCATAAGGTATATTTACCATTAATTAACTTTTCTTATAGTGTAATTGGCTGTTTTAATCTAATTGGCTGATATTACTTCCAAAACAAGTTGGGAAGTTTTCTATTCTCTGGAAAGGTATTTATATATAATATTGGTATCTTTTCTTTAAGTATACATAATAAGTAATATACAAATCCCGAGTGACTTGAAGTTTTCTTTCAGAGCTTTTTTCTAAGCTATGTACTAAATTTTGCTAAGAGATACAGCACGTTCATCTTTCCCTTTCTTCCTGTTTAAATTCTGCAGTCTAGTATTTTTTTTAAATATTTCACCATTTTATCTAATGATTTACTTTACTGAAAAAAAGTTATTTATTATAGTTATTATATCTACTTACTATCTGTATGTCTATAGATTTGTACTTACGTTCTCTGATTTTATTATTAAAATAAAATTAGTGTTTTCTCTTTTTATTCTTTCAGTTTTGTTAAATTATTTACGGATTTTTTAAAACTTGTTAAGGAATCAAATTTCTGCTTTGGTGACATTATTTTATGTCATATTTCTATTTTATTCATTTCTGATTTAACCAATTTATTTTCTTCATTTTTCTTGGAGATTAGGCTGTTATTCCTTCACCATCTTCTTGAAATAGAAGTTATATTTTTTTGATTTTTCAACTGTTATTTCCCAGTAAATAAATTTAACCTATAATTTTCTGTATAGGCACTGCTTTAGCCATATCTCATCTGTATGATTTACCTCTCTTCACTATTATTTCAGTATATGGAACCAACAGAAACCTCAACTGATTTGCAACATTTTACTTTTACAAGAAAACATGTCAAATTGCTAGAATGAAATATTAATAATTACATATACATGCCTCATTTTATTATTATAGTTATAACTTTATTTATATTAATATTCTCTGTATACAAATAACACTTTTAAAACATATTATGTAAATTAAGTTGAAAATCAATACAAGATTATGATGTAAAATCCTTATAAATGGTTTTACAATTGCTAAAACCCATATTTTATTTTATAGCAAGCATAGCAAAATGGGAAAGACAATAATAAAGATAAAAAAGATGCCAGTTTAAAAAATACAATCATGTATTCATTCAACAAATATTTAATAAGCTACTCTATGCCATCCACCATGATACTAATGCACCACCTGTCTTACTATAGCTTACTTTAAATTGTCATGAAACAAATGGATTTGGTCCACAAAGTTGAACATTGAGCCAATTAACACATGAACATTAAACCAATTAATATATTGCCAAGGCAATTTTCACATACACATACACACACACACACACAAACTTTCTGCTGTCTCTTTAATAAGAAGTACCTGGAGAAAGCTAAGAGATAAAGCAACAGTAGAAGGAGAGAATTCTTGACAACATAACCAAGTGAGCCTTATTTTCATTGGGGAAGCAAGGAGTAGGCAATTTCCAATTATGAAGTAATCATTACATAGTTTAAAAGAGTTTATGGGAAGGTTATGGTAATACATTCTTTTATTTCCACACTTTAGTCATCTAAATATTGAAATCCTTCCAATGACTCTTTACTAATAGGAGTGAGAATATAGTTTCTTTCTCCTCAAGAGCCTTTTCCTTAGGATCCCTATACTAGCACGATTTTCACTGTTGCAAAGATTTGCAACTGCAGGACAAAATGTTTCATCTTATCCCCTACAATCATTTGGTAGTCAGTTTAAAATGCTAAAAATAATACACAATTCCAGCTGTACATTCAGTTTATAACAACTTTTTTTTTTTTTTTCAGTTTGAGACTTTTTTTTTTTCTATTTGCCATGTATTTCTTTTTTTTTTTTTTTTTTTTTTTTT
>NW_016806930.1:13739-41753 GCF_001698545.2 Rhinopithecus bieti | reverse complement strand
TGGCTTTGTTTACCTACTTAAGCCTCAGCAATGGCGGGCGCCCCTCCCGCAGCCTCGCTGCTGCCTTGTGGATAGATGCCGCAGACTGCTGTGTTAGCAGTGAGGGAGGCTCCGTGGGCGTGGGACCCTCCCAGCCAGGTGTGGGATACATTCTCCTGGTGTGCCTGTTTGCTTAAAGTGCAGTATTGGGGTGGGAGTTACCCGATTTTCCAGGTGTTGTGTGTCTCAGTTCCCCTGGCTAGGAAAACGGATTCCCTTCCCCCTTGCGCTTCCAGGTGAGGCGATGCCTCGCCCTGCTTCAGCTCTCGCTGGTCAGGCTGCAGCAGCTGACTAGCACCGATTGTCTGGCACTCCCTAGTGAGATGACCCCAGTACCTCAGTTGAAAATGCAGAAATCACCGGTCTTCTATGTTGCTCGCGCTGGGAGTTGGAGACTCTGAGACTTTTTTTTTCCGGTTTATAACATCTTAAATATTGCCTGGCAATCCTGATAGCGTGCTATATACTTAATTATCAGCAGCAGAGGTTGCCGAATATTACTTAATTATCAGTAATATAACAGACTTGAGTTGCTCTCTTACCTCTACTCTACAACACTTCTGTGATCGTAAGCAGATGATTTGATCTTGAGAAAAGTTTTCTTCATCAGTAAAATGAAGATAATAATATCACTTGATAATATTATTCAAAAAATCAAGATTCCAAATCATCATCTGGTAATGGAACTCAGTAAGTAAAACTATTTAATTTTCTAAGAAATATTTGTCATTATTGTGTACAAAATGTAAGACAAAGAAGCTCCGATTTTTGGCTTGTTGATTCTTAAACATAAAGGCTTATTACTGAAGTAGGTCCCTCATACAGGGCAGGTTTGGGAAGGGAGAAAAACTTGTCAAAGTTGGACAAGTTGGTTTTAAGGGATACTTAATTAGTGATGTCTAACAGGTCTGGGGAGATGGATCCAGGATTCAGAAATAAAATCTAGAATGACACATTGTGTCCTGGGAGGTTTGTCCTGCAACACTTCCTTGAATGCAGAATCAACTCATAGCATCTCTGCTTAGACTTGACCTTGTGCAGAGAAGTAATTGACAGGCCAAATATCCATCAGAGGTATCCTAGTTTTGCAGAGAATTTACCGTGTCTCTCTAATACCTGCAATTAAAGAATTCTCCAACAAAATTTTTCCTTATTACAGATCTAGATGTTTATTTGTTTCCTTGGTATCAACTAACTCTGCAGATTTACTGTTTCTGAAAATGTTTATTCTTATTGTCAGAAAAGATCTAGCCTTGCTGCAATCCCCAGAGAATCAGTAATCCCAGAGCCAGTGGTTAGGTAAAAAGGATAAGACAAGTCCTTATATATAAGAGGAATATATAAGAGGAGTCTTTTGTGGTGGATAAATTCAACGATTCCTTGGGCTTGTATATCAGAATTTTAGCTTTTATTAAAAGTGCCTACCAGCATATCCACTCACTGCTAAGTACCCAGATGTTCTCATTTATTTGGCTTTCATTTGACTTCTATTACTGGCAATTAATCAAGTAGAACTGCAGGTCAGAACATAGATCTGAAAGCAAGAAATAGTAGAAGATTCCAGTTAATTGACCAGCATTTACTAATATTTTCAGGAAAAAATGAAATCAGATGCATAACTAAATGCAAAATTTAAATCTGGATTCTCTATAGAAATAACACATCCAGAAATAATTTTTTCAAAGTATTTTATAGACAGCTTCTAGTCTAAAGCAGCAGCCATCTCTCTTCATTATGATAGCCACATAAAAGTTTTGTTCTCTCAAAATAAAGCTGAAAGAAGCCACAAATTTTAACACTGCTTTTTTTCTACAAAATTTTCAGATATTCCTATTTTACCAACACAAGCATCTGTATGTTTCATTGCAGAGCCCTGTGAATGAATCATGTCCATTATCAACACATCATATGTTGACATCACCACCTTCTTCTTGGTTGGGATGCCAGGGCTAGAATATGAACACATCTGGATCTCTATTCCCATCTGCAGCATGGATCTTATTGCTATTCTAGGAAATTTCACCATCCTTTTTATCATCAAGACAGAGCCCTCCTTGCATGAGCCCATGTACTATTTTCTTTCCATGTTGGCTATGTCTGACTTGGGTTTGTCTTTATCAACTCTGCCCACTATGTTAAGCATCTTCCTGTTCAATGCTCCTGAAATTTCATCCAATGCCTGCTTTGCCCAGGAATTCTTCATTCATGGATTCTCAGTACTGGAGTCCTCAGTCCTCCTGATCATGTCATTTGATAGATACCTAGCCATCCACAACCCTCTGAGATACACCTCAATCCTGACAACGGTCAGAGTTGCCCAAATAGGAATAGTATTCTCCTTCAAGAGCATGTTTCTGGTTCTTCCTTTCCCTTTCACTTTAAGAAGCTTGAGATATTGTAAGAAAAACCAATTATCCCACTCCTACTGTCTCCACCAGGATGTCATGAAGTTGGCCTGCTCTGACAACCGAATTGATGTCATCTACAACTTTTTTGGAGCACACTGCCTTATGGTGGATTTTATTCTCATTGCTGTGTCTTACATCCTGATCCTCAAGACTCTACTGGGAATTGTATCCAAAAAGGAGCATCTTAAAGCTCTCAATACTTGTGTTTCACACATCTGTGCAGTGATCATCTTCTACCTGCCCATCATCAACCTGACCATTGTCTACCACTTTGCCTGCCATGTCTCTCCCCTCACTAATGTTCTTATGGCAAATGTTCTCCACTTACTTGTACCTCCACTAATGAACCCAATTGTTTATTGTGTAAAAACTAAACAGTTTAGAGTGAGAGTTGTAGCAAAATTGTGTCAGCGGAAGATTTAACAGGCATATGTGACAGAAAACCTGGAAATGTCTGATAAGATATTTAAGGTCTATTTGAGAAACCTAATATTTGACACAAAGAATTATCGACACATATTTTTGTAGTTATCATTGACTTATTTTATTCACTCTGGACACTGAATGAGACTAGAACTATAAACAGGAAGTACATTACCTGAGGTCTCCATTTCAGTTAACCAGAATAAAAATAAATGTCTTATGACAGTGTCTCTGATACAAGCAACAAATTACAACCAAGACAGAAAAGTGACAATTTTTACAGTTCTGACAGAAGTTGGATTTCTCATTATCTACATTCAATCTCTTATACCAAGTTCTTTTAATGCTAGACCTAAATTAACTCTGTCACTTTATCCATTTTAATGATCTTAGTACACCACCATTTTTTTTAAAATTTAATCATTTATATATGATATAGGGGTATATGTGCTGGATTTTTACATGGATATATGGGACCTAGGTAGTGAGCATAGTACCCAGTAGATAGTTTCTCAGTCCAATCCTGCCTCCTTAACTTTCCCCCACCAGTAGTCTATAGTCACCAGCATTTCTTTAGTAAAATATTGCTAAGTTCCCTGCCTTATAATTGATTCACAATGAAATGCAAGAGTAACCAATAGGCAAATTGAATGTGTAAATGTCTTTTTTAAATTTGAACTCTTACTTCATTAGATACACAGTTAAATCAATAAGGAACATATTCTAAGACCCTACATGGGCTGGACTCTTTATACTTACTCAACATCATCAGATACTCATTAATCTCCAGCCACATCGACTTACTGAACATTTTTTGAATTTATGGAGCTCTTTGTTTTCTGTGAGTTTTCACATCAGATCTCTTTTGTTAAAATGCTCTTGACTCCAATTTTGTATAATGCATTTCTATTTTTCTTTAAATTTTGGCTTAATTTCCTCATAGATTACCTAGCCCTAGTTTGTATTATGACCTTCTCTTTTATCTCTTTCATTGCTGGTTTATTCTTTATTCTTCATTACACTTAATATTTGCAATTATAGACACACCTCGTATTGAGCTCAAGTGCCTCGCTACTGCCTCACAAGCTGATTCGAAGAGCCTACTTATGTCTTTCTTTATCTTTTCCTCCTCATTCGTTTCGTCGATCTTCTTTCTTTTTTATCTTTTTCTCTAGCAGTAGATTTTAATCAACCTCATCTCGCTCAATGACTGAATTTAAAAAGAAGCACTCATCTTGTTAACAAAAGATTGTTCACTGAAGAGTTCAGTAATATTTCAAGGTAGGATACAAGTTTTTAAGTCGTCTATTTCAAATATAGACATATCATTGATGCTAATGACTTTTAAAACATGAAAAAGAAGATGTGCTGTTAAAGACAATTTTATTGCCTTGGAATTGTGTCTGAAAAATTGTCCAACTTTCCTTCCTAATATGACCTCAAAATCTTGCATATTGTGAAAACTATTTTAACCTTTTCATTTTACCTACTCGTTGAATCAAGTCATTTTTATCAACCACGTCAGTTCAAGTCTCCTACACTTTTATCCTCAGATGGATCAAGAAACACCTTCCAGGAGTGCCAAATGCTTAAAAAATGATAATCAGACCACAGCTGACCGCACTTCACAATTAATGGAAAATTTTTATAGATACCAGCATTGTTTTAAACCTCTAATTTATGCAAGATATGCTTCCAGATATTTTAGACATTTTAAAATTTGTTTTCAACAATGACCCAGCTTTTTATAAAAGTTTTTTTCCTGTTTATTTTAGCTGAAGAGATTGTGGCTCTGAGATTTTGATTTAATGAAATTCACACAGACAGGAATTCAAAAGCTGGGGTTCAAACCTAATCTCTGATACTCCAGGATAGTATTATCTTGAGTACATTTTAGTTTTTAAATTCAGGACTACATATGTTTTCACAAACCTATCTTAGTATAGAAAATCCTATCATCAGATCAGGGCAAGAACTGTTTCTATGTTTGAGGTGCAAAACTATATCTATCTGCCTTTTCCAAAACCTTACAAATACATATATGGGTTTGGGGTTGTAGTACAACAAAGCAGTAGTTGACATATTTTATTAATTGAAAGAAATAGAAGCTCATATTCTCCTAGTGTGATGTTAGGCAGCCCAATATGAAGACTTCTTTTCCACTAACAAGATGAGGAGCAATTAGGTGGCTTTAATAGGCATGTTATTCTTTCAGGATATTGTACATAGATGTCACATAGAAGAGTCTCAAACATAATCTGTACTTTAAGGGTTTTTGACAGTCTTAATAAAATGAAATGAAAAATAAAATAAAGATACATAAATCTCAATGGGGGAGGTGAAGATTTATGGTCAGCGAAGATTTATGGTCAGCATAATGATTTTCACATATTCCTGAAATGACTAATGTAGTTTTTGGAGGATTAAAAGCTCAACTCTGGGGCTCTTTAAACAGTGGCTCTCCACTGGCAGCAATGTTACCTCCAAGAGACATTTGGCAATGTCTGGGGACACCTTTAGTTGTTGCAACCTGGGGGCATGGGTGTGTCACTGGTTAGAGGCCGGAGGTGCTACTAAACATTCTTTAATGCACAGGATAGCCCTTACCCAAAAGAATGATCCAGCACAAAATGTCAGTGGTGCCAAGGATACAAAAAGCCCTAGTTGAAATGTAACTATCAAATAATAAATGATTAAGCCCCATGGTTACACAAATTACCTTGAGCTCAACTACACAGCACCTAGGGGCAATCTGATACCAGAGAAGTTCCTGAGAAAAGAAACAGTGAAAAACTTTGAGAAAATTGAAAGACAATGAAGTCTTTGAGAGATGTTAAAAGATTGATTAATAAAAAATGAAAATGTGCAAAAACTAATGCAAACAATGTAAAACTTACCAAAAGGCAAGTTCAAATACTTTTTAAAAAAATTCTAGTAAGTCTTGTTGTTATTGTTTTGTTGTGTTCTGTTTTGTTTCTATTGGACATTGGTCATTTGTGAGAAGTTTACGGGAAAACATTGTAAGGGATGGAACACTAAAAAATTATAAGGGACGAAGGACAGCATCACTTAGTCCATGTAGAGAATATGTGAATTAGATGGAGAAAATATGCCTGTATGATACACGAGTTACACGAGAAAATACTGTAATTTTAAAGTAGACAACTACTTGTCTGTACAACCTAAACATCTTAGTTTTTCCAGAGCCAACCAAGTTTCAATTCCATAAAAAAAATATTATTTACTATGTTGAATTAATTGTGTACAATCAACCCAATCCATTAATTGAATGCAGTATTCTTGCTTGAGAATTTGAGTCCCCATACATGTCACATTAAAAAGGTATAATATAGTTGTGTGGGTCTCCGTGTGTTTGTACCTATGGGTTTGCCCATATCTGAATGTTTTTCACGTAAATAAGCCAGAAAATTTCTCTTTTGTTATTTGTGAGATCATTAACATTCTTAAAATAATCAGAACTTAAAAACACATTTAAATACAACAAGAGCAAGATGAAAATATTTTATCGCAACAAAAGCAAAAATAGTTCAATAAAATATAATAGCCAATCATTATTTTAAAAGATTTTAGAAACCAACTAATAGAAGATAGCTACTCTAATTTTAGAAAGTAAAACTTAAACCCCTTTCTCAATAAAAAGTAGTAAGCCTAAAGGTCAATGATAAAATATTAAAACATTCTCTCAAAATTCAAGACAAAGAAAGATACCCTGCGTTACCACTCTCCTATAATTTTGATTCAGGTCTAACTGGCCCATTAAGGTAGGAGATGAAATAACAAGAATAGAAGATAAAGAGACATCCAAGAACTCCTGAAGAGAATCCAGGATATAAATAAATAAATAATAAACAAACAAACAAATGTAGTATAATTGAAAAAGAAAATTAAAACCTTTTTTTTTTTAATGTAAGACTCACTACATTGTCATTTTGACACAACAGAAGCAGTCCTTAGTCAACTTAATTTAGGAAAGGTAATTTTTATCAGGCATGTTCTTCTTCTTGGCAGCAGTCTGAGTAGGGTTTTACTTTTTCTTTTATTTTGAGATGGAGTCTCATTCTGTCATCTAGGCTGGAGTGCAGTGGCACGATCTCGGCTCACTGCAACCTCCGCCTCCCGGGTTCAAGTGATTCTCCTGCCTCAGCCTCCTGAGTAGCTGGGACTACAGGCGCCCGCCACCACACCCAGCTAATTTTTTGTGTTTTTAGTAGAGACGGGATTTCACCATGTTAGCCAGGATGGTCTCGATCTCCTGACCTCGTGATGTGCCTGCCTCGGCTTCCCAAAGTGCAGGGATTACAGGCGTGAGCCACCACATCCAGCGGGTTTTACTCTTAAAAAAACGAACTTGCAGCAAGCAATTTGCTTGTTTGTTTCTATTTTTTTTTCCTTTTTATAAAAGATGAATAACCTCCCAAGCAGATTAAACATTATTGACAGATTTGCTTCCATCTAACAGAAAATGTAGCATGGTAGTCAAGCAGCATGCCTCAAGCATGGTGGTCTTGGATGACCAGCATAAGCATCACCTTGGAACTTATTACAAATATAGTAACTTACATCCCATTCAAAACCTACTGAATCAAAATATTTGTTTTAACAAACTCTTCGGATAATTTCTTTGCACATTAAAGTTTAAGAAACATGGTACTAAAGCAATTCATTATCACCAAGTGTATAAGAACTTGTATGTGTTTGTGTATTTACAGAGGGTAAGAATACTTACAAGGATTTCAGGTGAAAAGTGAAAATCCATAATGAATTTGTCTCTTTCTAATTTCCATGTCTAATTAGATTATAAGCGCATTATAGTAGGTAAATTGGATATGATTTACACTGAAAAGACCGGCTGGCTATATGTGGTTGCTTACCCATGGTTTGTTCATTCTTGTTACAAAGAGAATCTTCTGCCTACAAAGTAAAGGTAGTGTAAATCTACATAAAATATCATGACTGATTTTATTGACTGAATAAACAGGATTGACTAAGGGACTAAAGAGGCAAGTGATAGAGTGAGAGACTAAATAATAAATATGCTATGCTTAGCTAGCAAATGGCATATCCTGCATATATAAAAAATCATTCTTTATTTAAATAAATGTGGAAAAGGTATATAATCCAACAGAAAAAGAACAAAAGCCTTGAACAGATACTTCAAAAGAGGAGATGTAAATGGTCAATAAGCGTATAGACAGGGGAGTATAATTTCTAATTGGAGGGAAATGAGTGTGCACTATTAATAATCTGATCTCTTTTAGAACTTGGAACTCTAAAACAACTAGCTGATTAGCATCCCCTGGCTAATTATAGCGAGGGGAAAATGAGCAAGGTCAAGAGCTAATGAACAGGGGCTGGGTTTGAATATGACCCCCAACTTCTGATCACATGCAGTTTTCTTTGCCAAAGCCTGCATTGAGTTTGGCCCTAGATTTGTGTCCCTTGAGTCAACCTTTAGAAGATTTTCCATAAAGTATTGTGTTACTCTTTCAAACAGCCCCTGCTCCTAGGCATCCCAAGGGGCTCTTAGAGCTTCATAAAACAGTGCCTACTAGCATAAAAGAGGAGCTTAAAAGATTCTTTCCTGCTTCTGATCACTTTCTTATCACTGACTTTGTAGCAAAGTATCACACTGATTTTAAAATGCTAAGACAAAATTCTACTTTTTCAAAATATCTGAAATAATTTGCGTTACATCTTCTGTTTGGATTCTGAAAGGATGGACTAAATGTTAAATTAACAAGAGGAAATCACATGTCGTGGAGATTAAGCATATTGCGGAATTTTCAAGGAGAGACAGAGTGTACACTTTGGTGGGATTATGTGTCTGGGAAAGTATTAGGAATGTCCATCCAGGCATGCCCAGTCTGTATGATATGTGTGAGAAGGATGTATATCTATATTATCATTTGATTCTACCTTAAGTCACTGTACCTCTCTAAGATTTTGTGGTTTTGTTATATATAAAATGGATAAAATAATAATCTAAGTGAGAAAACCTATATAGATCATTAATCAAAATAGTATATTACTATCTACAAGTTAAAATATAATATATAATACAATAATTGCATTTTGGGGTGTTTGTTCTCTATATTTGAATTAAATCTCAATAGTGACTACCTCTAAAGAATAATGCAATCTTTAAGACAATGGTGAGACAAATGCCAGAACACAAATAGCCGCAGTTTATTGACATAAGATTATTTTAGCTAGTACAGTAAAGAAAGCAAGTTATGTGGCTTAGATAAGAAGTTTCAGAGGATGTGTAAATGCATAAGTGATGTATAAATGTCATGATCTGTGGCTTGGCCTTTCTCTTAAGTTCCAAATATTTATTCTCAGTAAGCTATAGATATCCAAGGAAACAAGGTCCTGGGATAGAACTTTGGGCACATTGAGAGGTTGTGAAGAAGGAAGAAGTCTCTCAACAAAGCAGCCAATAGACCCCATAAGCCCTAAGAAATTGTACTTTCCTAGGAGCCAAGGTTTTCCCATACTGTCAACATCCTTAGAAAAGTCTGAATCCAACATTGACAGGTAATTAAAAATGAGGGAAATTGCCTGTTTAAGTAGAGAGTTAATAATTCCTAAATGATTACAATAATGGAAAATACAATCTATGCAGATAACAACTTTGGAAAAGATAGCCACTCTTTTAGGAAAACAGCCAACGAACTGTATTCTGAGATGTTAAGAAGAGCTAATACATTTTGCTGTCTGAGAAGCACTAAATGAGGACTCTAAAATAAAACAAACCAAGAGGTAAAAATCAGACACATTTTATTTGATTAAATAAGTGAAATGTAGCCTGAAGAATGGGGGAAATTATTACCATCTTCAACTTTGTTAATGATATTCCATTAAATAAATAATTTTGGAGCTACAAATAATTTTCATTTACTATGCAAGGTGTTAGAAATGCAACAGTGAACAGTGTAAACATGATTCTCTCCCCTTATATTCTAGTTAAGGGAGAAGACAGACATCAAATAATAAATCAGGAAAATAATAAGGAAGCTATTTTGTGTAAATGGGACTAGATTATGTACCTGAAGAGAAAATAAGATAAACAAATTTAAGAAACATATATCAACTCAATTCAAGGAAGAAAACTAATCTGAGTATTCAACCATGAAGTAGAAGGCTTTAGGTATTAGTTAATATGCTAATACTGGGGAGAAGTTAGGATGTATTGGAGGATCACTACGCATTCAGTGTGATTTAGACTACCTTCTGTATAGGAAGGAGGGTCAGACTACATATTTTCTAAAGGATTTTTTTTCTTTTTTTTTTTAACCCTAAGATCATGTAATTATGAACTTCCAGTTCTGCCATTACTTGAAATGTTCATCCTATACATGTAGGTTGGTATGATTATAGGTTTGGGATAATTTGTGAATTTCCCTCCTAATCCAGAGTAAACTGTGCTGTTTCCTTCAAAATTTTGCTTTCCTTGCTCAAGAAGTTTTTATAAAATTGAAATAAGATGTTTTCATAAAATTGAAATAAGATAACTGGTTTTATGAGATTGAGACATGAGTATTTGCATGTAGTCAAAGGATTGTCTGGAATTGTTAAGTGTGCAAAGCCTAAGATGTTTGATAATTTAACAAGTTCCAACAAACTCCTGGGTGAGGAAGCAATTCATATTCTTCCCACGTGCTTTTATGTTTGGCTTTCTTTTTCTTTTCTTTTTTTTTTTTTCAGTCTGAACTGACAGTAGAAACATAAATGTTTGACATTAAGAATTATCTACTCTTAGTATCTATAATGTAACAGAAAGCAATATCTTCTACCATAACTTCATTTAAGAAATTTCCAACTGCACTGAGGTAAGCACCTAGTAAAGCATCTTCCTATGTGTCATGTCTCCTCTTAATGACACAAAAATGGAAGTCCTTAGATTCCTCCTTATTGGGATCCCTGGACTGGAGAAAAGTCACATCTGAATATCCATTCCTTTCTTATCCATGTACCTTCTTTCTTTGATGGGTAATTTTACCATTCTCTTTTTATCAAGACAGAGCAAAGCCTCCATGAACCTACATATTATTTGTTTTCTATGCTCTCTATTTCTGACCTAGGGCTGTCTCTCTCTTCCTTACCCACCACTTTAGGACTATTCCTATTTGATGTCCATGAAATTCATGCAGCTCCATGCTTTGCCCAGGAATTTTTTATCCATCTGTTTATAGTCGGTGAAGCCTTTGTACTGTCTGTAATGGCATTTGACCGGTATGTGGCAATCCACAATCCTTTGAGATACAGCACTAGCTTAACTAGTCCCAGAATCATCAAAATGGTTTTTTTCTGACTTCCAAGAATGTTCTTTTGATTCTTCCACTGCCCTTTCTCTTGCAAAGGCTGGGATACTGTCGTCGAAACCTGCTCTCCCACTCCTATTGTCTCCACCAGGATGTCGTGAAGCTGGCGTGTTCTGACAACAGAGTCAATGTTGTCTGTGGACTCTGTGCAGCACTTTCTACTATGCCGGACTTGGTGTTTACTATCTTCTCCTACATTATGATTTTAAGGGCTGTACTGGGAATTGCTACCCCCAGAGAGCAGTTCAAGGCCCTCAACATGTGCATCTCTCACACCTGTGCTGTGCTTATCTTCTATGTGCCCATGCTGAGTACTGCCACGCTCCACTGGTTTGCCAGGGATGTGTCTCCTATGATCCATGTCCTCATGGCTGATATTTTTCTGCTGGCTCCACCCCTGTTGAATCCCATCGTGTACTGTGTGAAGACCCATCAAATCCGAGAAAAGGTTGTGGGGAAACTTTGTCCAAAAATAAGTTGATCAAAAGAATGAGAAAGGGAATGAATCTAAAGTGGCAACTAAATAGATGTTGAATGTTTCACTGGAAGAAAGTATAATATACTAGAGTGGTCTTGTATTTTGTAGTCAGATAGAGTTCATAGAATGAATGACTTTTGATATTCAGTACCCTAAGTGCCCTTATGCCCCTGTGAGTTTGTGAAAATTACTTCAGCTCTCTGATTCTAAGATTGTACATTCAACAATTTAAGCCTTAAAGGAAGACTGGAAACATCTGCTTCCTGCTTTTAAAATATATGCCAATAAAATAATATGAAAATACCTATAAAATGTATTCTCCTAGTTTTTTTTTATATTCATAGCAAACAAATGCCTATTAAGAGAAGAGCTAAATTATTTCTTCAAGTTTTGTTGATGATGCAATGTTTGACCTAATTCGAGGTCACCTTGCACAGACTTAAACATTTTTAAATATGTATATTAACGGCATATTTGGATAGACGTAAATTCAAACTACAAAAGCTATTATTCTGGAGTCATATTAGTCAATTACATTATTACAAAGGGTATTTTTTTAAAGAACCCCAAATGACCATATCTCAATTGTTTATTTTGGTGGCGCATATTACAAAAAAATACTTTATCTTCTCATGGGTACATTATTAGCTCTGGCTATTGCTTTTTAAACCTTTTCTGCATGTATATTTTACTCCCAGCTCTTAGAATTCGCTAATTATACCCACTCTCTAGAGATTATCTTTTTAAAATTTAAAAATAATTGTTGAAGATATAACTATTTTCCTCAATCTTTTTTCTAAGTAAGACTGCATTTTCACTGTGAAGCCTTCCCTGACCATTTCCAGCCTAAATAGACTTTTAAATTTCTCTTAAATATCAATCTTTCCGTCTTTATTAATCATTTTACATACCATGTAAATTGCCTTGTAATCCTAAAGTCATAGGTGTTGTTTTGCATATGTAACCTGTGTTTATAGGACCTTAAACAATTGATTTAGAATGTGCATCCCAGGAGACTAGTGATTGTCTGCCTTTGTGCTACTTCATATCAGTTGTGGGCACATTGAGTAGCCCACAGCATGGACACAAATAACTTTGAATAAATAAATGAGTGAACACTTAGCAAACATTGAGATAACATATATAGAGTCACAAAAGCCACACACACAAATACACACATATTGTCATCTTTAATCCTCAGTTTATAACAATTACTCCAAATTTTATTATTCTCCCAATACTTCTAAATATTTTCCTACGATGTTCCACAGAGGTATTTTCAGCTTTCTGTAACACTTTTAGAAAACCATACATACAATTTAACATCATAGAGAAATAAGGTTTTCTCATAACTCATTCATGCCATTGTTTGTTTTATCTGTGTCCAACACACGCTTCAATGCCAATATTTGTCTTAGATTGTAAACAAGGCTATTAAATTTTATTTTTATAATGCCGTGAATAAATACACTTAATAAAGATCTTGAGAGAAACTAGTGAAAATGATGTGTATTTTGACAGAGGAGAGTAGTAAGTAAAGCCAAAAGGTCAGAGAAATTGAGACAGTGACTTTGGGGACTTGATTCGACTACAAAGAAAATTAGGTTTCTTGACCAGGAACCACGTTCAGAAATAGCTGGATAGCAAACCACTCCAAAACTAAGTGACCCAAAACAACAACAATTATGTATTTGACCAAAGCTGTGTAATCTGTGCAGAGCTCAGCAGGGATATCTTGTCTATTCTCCACATAGTACCAACTGGACACCTTCACTGGGACAGGGGATACACTTTGAATGTGGTTCATTCCCAAAGCTGGCAGCTGATGCTTCCTGAGTTTGGCTAAGCTCCTACATATGCCTTTCCATGTAGCTTAGGCTTCTATGAGCATTTTAGCTGGTTTCCAAGAAAAACTGTTTTCAA
Organism: Rhinopithecus bieti; assembly: GCF_001698545.2. Lineage (NCBI taxonomy): Eukaryota > Metazoa > Chordata > Mammalia > Primates > Cercopithecidae > Rhinopithecus > Rhinopithecus bieti. The sequence continues at coordinate 28,137 of NW_016806930.1, read as the reverse complement.
GAACAAGAGAGAATACACCAGGAAACAGAATAGAAACTTCTAGTCTTGTTAAGGACTATAGCTGCAACAAATAAAGGGTCGTTTCCACTGCATCTGTTAGTTATACATGAATGGAACAAGCTCAGATTCAAAGGAAGAGAAATACATTCCATCTCTTGATGGGGGACGTGATACATAATTTGGAGCTGCCGTTTATCTAACACAAAACAGAATGATTGTTTATTTAGTTTCACAGTTAGTTTCACAAACTGCAAATTACAAATCAGTGTAGACCTCCACCTGTGTGTCTATGCCTACCTGTTGCTGAGCACTGATGGAGACCATCCAGAAGTTGTTCAAAATGGAACAGCTCCATCCAGGGGTTGTTCATAATAACTGCTATTTCAGCTGATCATCAAATATGACTTAAAATATGGTTACTTTGTATTCTTGTTGAGCTGCTACGTTCAACAAGGTATGATAGGTGTGATAGGGAGTAGAAAAGAATTGAACATGTGCCAGCTTCTTTAGTCTCCCTATATAATCCCTATCCTCATGCTTCCTCCTTAAAAGACAGTAAAATGAGAATTATTCCTATTATTTGCCACCCGACATAAAGCCTTCTATATGTATGCTACCGACCTACTGCATTCTCATGTCTAAGAAAAATGCCATTTCTCTCTATCAAAACTTAATGCAAGTTACCCAAAACTAAATTTCATACCTTCTTACCTTTTGAGACCTTGCTGCACCTTCAGTATTTTTGCTATTTTTTCAGTTTCCTTGCTAATAGCTACCATCCTTCAACCCATAAATATTCTTTTTTAAAAGAATAGCATTTTAAGAGTTACATGCCCTTGCTACCTCAAATTGCCCACTTCTTATTAATTTATTTATTGTTTTAATACACTTTAATTAATGAGTTCATAATATAAATCTCTCTACATATAACACATAGGTCATTTAACTGGAATGCATATCATATGTTTGTGTGTTTTTTCTTTTGTTTTTGGCTCTTTGTTTCCTCTTCTTCTGCTTACTCTCCAGTCATGAGCAAATCTCTAGCCCTTCAGGCAACTATTATACACAGGTAACAGTGTCTCTAAAAAAGAGACACTACCTGCACATGAGGCAGGACAATACTAAGTGGGATGTTTACCAATTCAGAAACTAAATGCTGATAGATCACCCAGGTAATCTGCAAAAGGATTTTATATAGCTCCCCACTGATAACCCTTCCAGAACCTGTCTCACATTGCTCTTCATACTCATCCAGTCACAGAATATCGTATTAGTTGATGGAATTTCTGATATTGAACTTTATCTTCCTCAAAAAATTCAAGCTTGCAATATTCTCTGTCTCTCTCTCTCTCCCTCTCTTACAAATATATATTTATCTATCTTTCTACTATGAGTTTTTACAATAGTACTAATTTCACCTTTAGCTTTATAAATTATCTTTAGCTGTATCTATACTTAGAGTTTTCCTAATTTCTTAAAATGCTTCAACTACTCTTTAATAATTAAAATGATTTAAAATTAACAATTAGACACATTTGAGAATAAACAAGGCTGCAAAAGAAATAAAAGTATATATGTAAATATTATTTATATAGTATTTATTAATTGAGAAATGTTAACCAGTAAAATAGTTTTAATCAAAACTATTTTGAGTGTAAAATCTCCTCTAAGAGTTAAGCAATCTATAACCATGTACAAGTTTAGTAAACAAGACTTGAGTTAGCAAATAATTTCAGTTTGCTAACAGTATTAAATCTAAATTTGGGGGTAATCCAACTTTTCAATACTTTGAATAAAGACGTCTATTTTGTTTTGAGCAAAGACATAGTAAGGCAAAGTCTTTATATGTGTGAAGTAGAAGGGGCAGAATGAGAATTGGGTAGGTGGAGCCATTAGACCATGATTCGGAGATGGTAAATTTTCTGCCAGCCCAAATGGGAGCTCATGAGCAAAGATGGCTCAAAAAAGGAGTTTCCTCCCAAGAAAGGGGCCATCACTGACACTTCACTTTGTTCTTTTACTATTAGGTCATCCCAAGAAGAGTGTGGCTTCAGCCGGATATCCGAGGTATACCTTGAAGCATTCATTAGCTACCCACACTCTTTAGAGCTAGGCAACAAATGGTTTCTTCAAGTGGGAACTGAGAAGCACATCTTTACCTCTATTAAACCAAATTAGACTGATTTACCAAGTGGTACTCCAGAGACTTGATTATCTTTAGAATCTGATTGAAGATGATCAATAACAACAACAAAAAACCTATAATTTAATGCTGACATTTTTATTTTTTAAATTAATATAATATTTGCCAAAAAATGTCCTAATTTGGTTACTATAAATGTATATATAAACCAAAGAAATTGAAAGAATTGTCTGTATATAGTGATAAATTATGTTCACACCAAGATTATTCCAAGTACATTTTTGAACAAAATGTTTCTCAATTTTATAAGAGCATTGATTGTTTTATCATACTGCTGTCCTCTAAAAACAAAATATGCATTTGTACTATTGCCACATGAAAATCTGTATCTTTAATGCTGAACTTCTTAATCAAATTAAAAATAGCATTCACAATAAGGTTAAGTGTTTTACAGAATAAAACTTGGACAGAAAAAATGCTCAAAAACTATACTTTGCATAATGAATTAGAATAGCATAATTAAACATATAATTAACTGATTTTCTATCTAAAGCATCTAAATACTGAGTCAGAATTAATATAATCTAACTTCTGCTACTGGAGCCAACCTCACAACAGCTATCCCTTCTATTTCACAATGACTAGAAAAACTGCAAAACAAAGGGAGTAAAATTAATTTGAATGAACAGTTATTCAATCTAATTAAAAAGTTATGAATTTATAGCATAACATGTGAATCTACCTTCAGTAGCTGTGGATAAGCACCTTTATATACAGTGTTCTGAAGAAAATCCACAAACTTTTGACATTGATGCTATTTTTTTCTTCTTATTGTCATGTGATTGATTATGTCAACTTGGCCAGCACAGTTTGACACCATACTACATGCTGTCAAACATTTTGTACAAAGTTTGAATTCATTATCATTTTTTCTGAGAAACAGAAATAGAGTAAATTTGAAGCATGAACTTTTATTTGCCAAACTCTTTGCAGCTAATGAGTTTATTACAAAATAATGTTCTCAAATAGTGAAATAAGTCATACCATTCAAATAAATGATAAACACTAAACATGTTGGTTTTCTCTCCTGCACATATTTTGGGTTTATTTAATCAAATAATTTCTTTTTGACTCCAGACTACTGGTAGTTAGTAGTTTCATTCACTTAACAAGCTTTGGCAGAAGAAGTAACCAAAGTGTTTGATTAAAAAAAAAAAAAAAAAAAGTATCTAGAAGGGCCAGCATTGACAAATACATTGCCTGCCAACAATTGGACATGGAAAAAGTTAGCTACATTTGCATTCTTGTGTTCCATTACATTTCATTGTATCAGTGAGGTCCCTGCCTGCTGTCTTTTTAGCTTTAATATTCCACTGCAAATGGTCAAGAAAAGAGAGACGGGATCTCACTGGTCATTTTTCAGATTTACTAATGTGTTAAAGTGAGAACTGTGTGCACTGCACATGTGTCCCATATGTCTAGATGAAACTGCAGCAGAACCTTGAAGTACAAAGAGGATATGTAGCAACCCATCCCAGCTCAATTTAGTGCTATTATCTAAGGCTTATGTGAAAAAAAAATAAAAATTAAAAAAATCTGAGACAGATCTAAAACCAGTTGGGAAACCAAGACAAGTATAAATTAATTCTAATCCTGGCAACTGAAGATTATGCTCCCTCTACTAATTATTTAAATAATTGTGTTACTTAAAATCCATTACGTTTCAGCTATTCTGTTCAGATGTTTATTCCAACTGTTTACATTGATTTTATATCATAAAATAGATGTTGATATAGATGTTGGTAGTTAAACTAGGTTGGTGAACCATCTGAAGATATGAAATTGACATTTAGAGTATAAATTTCTGAATTATAACTCAAACTGCGTGTGTACTGTGAAGAAAACACAAAGAATGGCCAGTGGTAATTAAGAAACCTGTGGTTTTTAGATGGAAGGCTGAGTAGAGCTCTCCTTCTCTCTAAACTCAAACCAAATTATACTAAGGGAGGAGACCACCCCTCATATCATCTTATGCCCAATTTCTGCCTCCAAAGAAAGAAGAAGTAAAAACTAAAAGGCAGAAATGAAATCCACAGGCAGACAGCCCAGCGCTGTACCCTGGGCCTGGTAGTTAAAGATCGACCCCTGACCTAATTGGTTCTGTTATCTATAGATTACAGACATTGGATAGGAATGCACTGTGAAAATCCCTATCTTGTTTTGTTCTGATCTAATTACCGGTGCTTGCAGCCCCCAGTCATGTACCCCCTGCTTGCTCAATCAGTCATGACCCTCTTACACGCACCCCCTTAGAGTTGTGAGCCCTTAAAAGGGACAGGAATTGCCCACTCAAGGAGCTAGGCTCTTGAGACTGAAGTCTTGCCGACGCCCCGGGTCGAATAAATCCCTTCCTTCTATAAGTCGGTGTCTGAGGAGTTTTGTCTGCCACTCGTCCTGCTACAATACTAGCAGTAAACTCTGAAACAGGAAGAATGTCTGATAGTGTACTAAATTGTGTGTAAAAAAAAAAATAGAGGAAAAATTCCTTTTTTAAAACATAAGAAAATAATCTCAGAAAGATTAAGTAATTTGTCCAAGGTCATATAGTCACATGACTGTAAAGTGTTGGAATCTGAATACATTCTCTCTCTCTCTTTCTCTCTCCTCCCCCACCACCCCATGCCCACCGCCATCCTGCAATACTGGTTTCAGGCCTGGCTAGGTCTTTCCCAACCAATTTTACAACTTGAAATTCACAACTAGAAACATCCTAACATCTTGAAAGTATCATTTAGTATCCCTTGCCCACAGATCAGGCATGATAGATGATAGATTCCCCTCTTAACACTTGATTTTTTTATCTCATTACTGAAGAATTGGGATTCGCCAGCCTCTTGTGACCTCTATCCTCAGAAAAAGCCATGAGAACTCATCAGGGAATTCTTAGACTCGGGAAAGGCCCCTGAGGAGAAGCTTTTGGGCTCTTCGAAAAGGCCTTGATTCTAAACAGGGAATAGTCTTGTAGCTGAGCTACCATCAAACCTGAGCTCTGAATGGAAGTATGTCCTCCAAACCCTTTTCTCTCCAACTGTCAGGACTCAGGTATGCATTGCAAGCAGAAGCACATAGACAACAGTCAGAACACAGAGATTACTATGCACAGGGAACCTGAGCCACACACTGAGCTCTCAGTCTTAGCTATTTGCTGAATCCCCTCATCATGTCAGTCAAGGCAGTTTTGAGGGGCAGATGGACTCGAGATTGACCTGTGGTTCTAGTCCTAGCTTTGTCATTCCGTGTGATCTTGTAAAAGTCATGTTTATCATTTTGTTTAAACCTTGCTGCCTGTCATCTCTTTTCTCATCATTCAAAGCACTAGTTTTTCTACATTCTTCACCTTAAATTGTATCATGACAATTAGAGTGGATCTGACAGCACTTTGTAACAATTAAGCGCTATACTAAGATAAAGTCATGATTGTACTTCGAAGGTACTTTGGAGACTGATCATAAAGACAGATGCTGATAATAGTTAACAACTTTGTATGCAATAATATAAGGAATACGAGCCAGAGGGAGTCAGAGTCTCATCAGGATCATTGCCTGGCCCACCTCTTCTCTGTCTGTCATAAACCCTAGGATGACATTCCTTTATTTCAATAAATTAGAGCTGAAAGGAAAGTGGTGTGTCATGCAGTCTAGTGGAGGAAACCAGATGACACTTCTCTGATCCACTGCTCTGGAGGTAAGTGCCATTGAGAAGAAAATGGACAATAGGATTCTGTGTAATCCCTACTGCATTTCATCTCTTTTTATCCAGTCACTCATACATTTATTCCACATGTATTGAGCAGACTTTATTAAGTTCCAAATCTATGCTAGGCTTGTGAGCTCTGATGATGCAGCAATTCCATTCCTTGGGTGTGAGTCAGGATGTGCTTTTATTATTTTTCCTCATACCTTGTACACTTGCCTCTTACCCATATCCAAAATATAATATGCAAGGAATATATTTTGAAAGTGAGAAAATAAATAGGATGGAATACTATGATTGCAGCCTCTCACTAGGTAGGCAGAATGACTCTTCTCTGTCTGGAGACATAAATGCGAAAATAGATGACCTCCAAATGTTTCTGGTATTTCTCATACTCTGAAATGGCTCAGAGTAAGATAGAATGAAACCAGCTTCACTGTGTCTCTGCTGGCTGAAAAGTCATACATATATTTAAACTTTTATTTGAATCTCTCTTTTAGTGATGGAAAATTTTCTCTTCTTTATTATCATTTCTTATTAAAATATGTTGCCATTTTCTCACTTAATCAATGCTCTCAATCCCATAAGGGCTTGCATCACTGCTTAAGCTGCTCACAGCAAACTCTGCAAATCCTTCCATATCTTCTTTTTCCTTCACAGCCCAGTTGCCTTCCAAGTCTCTACTTCTTTCCTTTATTTTTTCCTCTTTCCTTGCAGCCATCCTTCTTTGTATCCTTTTATTGCTTCTCATTTGAAATCATAAAACAAGAATGGTTTTATTCTTATACTAATTATTATGTTATTTTATTGTTATTCATTTGGATTTGAAATGTGAGTGGCAAAAGCTAGAGGGATGATATTCTTTCTTCAGTAGAGACCCTTCAATGTGCTTTGACTTTACCAGGAAAAAAAAAGGAAGCTTTTTGAAAGAATATCTTCAACTTCCTATCTTTCTTTCCTACAAAATCCTAATATTCTCACCCATCTGTAGATTTTCTCTCAGAGGGAAATGGCACAGAATATAAACTTTTTACTTAATCCTCCTTACCCCACTAATAAGGTAAGCCCTTATAACGCTTTTCCGGTCTATTAAAACAGTCTCTGAAAAATCAACAAAATTAACAATGACTTAGCCATTGTAAGTAAAACGTAAAAAAAAAAGAAACCTTTTCCTACTTCATCTTTTTTTTTTTTTGTAGTCAACAGTGGTGGTTTGATTTTATTGACATTATGTACAATTACTTTCATCCTATTTCTTTGATTCTCTATTCTCTGTCTCCTTTGTAGTTTTCACATTATGACCTGCTCTCATTTAAAAGTTACCAGTTTTATGAACTGACCCCCCATCTTTCCTTTTTACCTTGTATCTCCTAGGAATTTTCTCCATACCCATGGTGCATACCTGTAACTCAAGCCCTCAATCACACCACAATCAGTACATTTAATATCCTCTAGACCCTCTCACCAGAAATTTATCTTTAAATTCAGCATATCCCAAACTGGACTTGGTCTCTAACACATGTGTCTTCTGTTGTCCTCCATCTTGACTTATTGAATGGTATTTATGTAATGGAAATGTCTATTCATAGACTTTTCCAAGATAGGAAACACATGGGATTTTAAATTTAATTTTAGAATTAAATTAGAATTGGTGTCAGAGTTGAATGATGTAACACACGTTAGGCACTTACAAAAGTAACAGGCTTGTAATCTATTTAAGAAATGTTATCTTTTATTATTTTAATGCATGTGACAAACAATGTACTAGTCACACTACACTTATATATATATAACTCAGTAGAGCATTTTTCAATGCAATTGAATAAAATTTACGAAGGCAGAACAAACGAGAACTCAGTTCAGATGTTACCGGAATAGACCTGGATACCTAGATGTCATATCAATCCCAGCCCCACAGGCAAAACTCACTCTGAGTGCCTTCTGATTTAGTTTCCTCATTCTAAACCAAAGATTTCAGGCTTTTCCTGGTGATCTCAGATTTTTGTCCTTTGCTCCTTGTGCTTCAAACCTGGTGTAAATCTTTTCTGCCTCTCCATCTCTAGATCCAGTCCTGGCTTAATTGCCCTGCTATTAAAGACACACATCTCTCCTCATATCTCTCAGAACAAAATCCCAAATTCCTCTTTTCTAGAAATGTTTTCTGAAGTCCACGATTCTTCCAAGATGTTCCTTTGTTCCAGGCTTCAGATTTGCCTACTACTATTCACCTCTTCATCCATCAAAAGTCTCCTTCCTAAACCCAGTAGAAAAGGCTAATAGATCAGCCCCCACCCAGTTCTCCCCTATGCCATCTGCAGATGCTTCCTTATTGGCTGATGTTGGGACATTTAGATGAGTGAGAATTTAGCCTTGTCACTTTCCAGGAATCTCATTCTACATTGCAGGTTTCTGAATCCAAGATTGTAAAGTTATGGCAAACCTTTATAAAAGCAGCCTCCAAAGAGCCACTTTCTTCCTGACGGGCTTCCAAGGTCTAGAAGGTCTCCATGGCTGGATCTCTATTCCCTTCTGCTTCATCTACCTGACAGTTATCTTGGAGAACCTCACCATTCTCCACGTCATCCGTACTGATGAACCCATGTACTATTTCTTGGGCATGCTAGGTCTCACAGACTTAGGCCTTTGCCTTTCCACACAGCCCACTGTCCTGGGCATTTTCTGGTTTGATGCCAGAGAGATTGGCATCTCTGCCTGTTTCACTCAGCTCTTCTTCATTCACACCTTGTCTCTAGTGGAGTCATCAGTTCTGTTATCCGTGTCCATTGACCGCTATGTGGCCATCTGCAACCCACTGCGTTACTCCACCGTCCTGACACCTGTACGTATTGTCAAGATGAGGCTAAGCTCAGTGCTTAGAAGTGCCCTCCTCATCCTCCCTTTGCCATTCCTCCTGAAGCGCTTCCAATACTGCCGCTCCCATGTGCTGGCTCATGCTTATTGTCTTCACCTGGAGATCATGAAGCTGGCCTGCTCTGGCATCACTGTCAATCACATCTACGGGCTCTTTGTTGTGGCCTGCACTGTGGGTATGGACTCCCTGCTCATCTTTCTCTCATACTCCGTCATCCTTCGCACTGTGCTCAACATTGCATCCCGCCAGGAGCAACTCCGAGCCCTCAACACCTGTGTCTCTCATATCTGTGCTGTACTGCTCTTCTACATCCCCATGATTGGCTTATCTCTTGTGCATCGTTTTGGTGAACATCTGCCCCGCATTGTACACCTCCTTATGTCCTATGTGTATCTGCTGGTACCACCCCTCATGAACCCCATTGTCTACAGCATCAAGACCAAGCAAATTCGCCAGTGCATCATTAAGAAGTTTCAGTTTATAAAGTCACTTAGGTGTTTTTGGAAGGATTAAGTTAGAGTGAAGAGAGGAAGTTTTGGACATAAAGCCCACAGGTTTCTGTTTGTTTGTTTTCAGCTATGCTGTGGCAAAATAATAAACCGTTGACTGTCAACAAAAAGGCAATTGACTGTGCAACATACGGCAGTGTGACCAGGTGAACATTACTTACCTCTCTGTTCTCCAGTTTCCTCAACTACAGAATGAGCAAGGCAATAATTATAATACCTTACTTCCTTATAGGGATGTTGTAAAGATTAAATAATTTATGTAGTGTTCTAGCACAGTATCTGGAAAATATGTAATTCTCAACAAATATTAACCATTATGATTGGACAAAATATAAGAGAGTACAAAAGTTTCATCATTCAGTTCTCTGGCCAGTGTAATTTCATTGATGATTAACTGTTTAAACATATTTTTATTTATTTTTATGTTACTTTACCATAATGACAAATTTTATTCATTTAAAACATATTTGTACATATCTATATCCACACCCCAGGTAATGACTTTTCATGACAGTCTTTACTAAGCATATGCCCACAAAATTGAGAAAAGGAGAAGACGCCCTGGGAGTTTAAGGGAAGTTATCAAATTGAAACAACACAAAATCATTCATGGATAATCCTCAAAAAATGTAATTGAGATTGAAAATTATCACCCACTATCTGAGTGACTAGGGAAAAGGCTTGATTTCTTCCTTTATTTATGATGGTAAAAGAGTAAAAAGGTAAAAGAAAAGTATGTGTTATTTTATGCTTATTTGTAAGATGTTTCTCTCATCTCTGTATCTAGCCATGTCAAAGTCTGCATGAAGATACAAATACTGCTGCTTTTCTTTCTTGGTGTATTTTGATATTTCTCAGCATATATTTCTGTTGTGTCATGCTTGTTTGTGTTGGTACATATGTCCTAGTTGGCCAGTTTGTGTGAATTCATTTCTGTGCATTATCATATATATCTAGACACATAGGGAGTGAACTTAGTAACTCTTTATATATTCATGTAGGTAGAGGTATTCTCTGCTATGACTTTATGTGAAGTCATGAGAAGGAGAGGATTTTGACTCAGCAATTTCTTCTCTTTCTAGTTACCTTGGCTTGACTCTAGATGCCAAAAAGGAAAGTCTCCAGAAGGAAAACATAAAAATGTGAAATTCACCATGAAGAAGAAGTAAATTTAACTAGTAGAGCTAGAAGCAAGTTACCTACACTAAAAAATTATCAATGAAGTTGATCATTTTTTCATATGCTTGTTGGCCATTATCTTAGGTGAAACATCTCAGAAAGAGTCAAATACTGCATGTTCTCCCTTATAAGTGAAAGCTAAATAATGTTTACACCTGGACATAGAGTTTGAAATAATAAACACTAGTGACTCAGAAATGTGGAAGAATGGGAGGGCAGTAAGGCATGGGAAATTACTTAATGGATGCAATATACATTACTTGGGTGATGGTTACACTAAAAGCCCAGACTTCACCACTATGCAATATATCTATGTAACAAAACTACACTTGTACCCTTTAAAATTATACAAAATTTTTAAAAGCAATAACTTTTAATAAAACTTTTTTAAAATTAAAAAAGATCTTTTTAGAGCTTCTTCTTTCCCTGTGAATAAACACTAAAGAAAACAACTGTAAACATAACCACTTTTGCATAACTTTAAATAAGTGCATATGATCGTGAATACATACAAAGGTACACAATGGCTCAGGTATTTCAAATATGTAGATTCATACAAATATATATCCTAATGAAATACCGAGTTTTTGATAAGACGCATGCACTGAATGACAGTGCTTACATGCTCACACAAGTGAAACCATGTAGATATGCACACGCATGCATATGTGTCCCAAATTAGAAACCTTCTGTAACTATACTTTTTCTTAGTACAGTGTTTCCATACTGGATGAAGCCATGAACTTTTGGCCAGTGCATGACTGGAATCCCTCACTGATCTGTCACTGTCATTTAGTTTATTTTATTGTGTTTTATTGTACTTTATCCATGTTTACAACCTAGTCCACTTACTCATACTGGGCCTCTTTTGGAAAAGTCAGTATCCCTCTCTCTTTGCTAGACTGAGGTCCCAAGGCAGGATTTGGGACAACTTGGTTATAGCAGAGCTCTTTGGATGACATCTAAATTGTGAGCCTAGGGAAAAGAAGAGTTTCTCTTTTACAGAGTTCGAATAAGATAGGTACTTCATCCACTTGTCGTAAGAATATAGAAGTCCTACAAGGTGTGCCTGTGTTTTCTGCCATTTGTCAGTTATCCCTTCAATACCAACGTGTTACTCAGCTCACAGAATATTGTTTGGAAATCAGGACAGAATCTAAATAAGCTCCAGTGGTTTGACGTAAAAGATTAGCTGTCTCTACACTCACAGAATTCAATAAATATTCACTTGTTCCTATAGTGTTATGTCTAAGTAAACACTCAAAGATGACGTCTGATACCTATCAGTAATGACTGCTTTTATTTACTACTAGAAGCATTTTATTTTCTGAATTAAAGTATACTTTTTAGGTAGGATATTAGAGAAAAGATTACTCTTCTCATTTTGGATATTTTATAGAGAATCAACATATGATGGTAAACCTTAAATATAGGTAAAATTTGAATGAAACCCAAAGGGATTTTTATAATACAATTTCTCTCCCCATTTGGAGCTGAGAAATGAAACCAAAGTCCTTGACAGAACTGCACACAACACTACCTGAAACCATACTGAAGGAATTATATTTAATTGTTCTGTGCTTGCTTTGCATTTAATTATATGATCTTTGCTATTATCATTATGACCGTGATTCTCCATAATATTCTGAGCATGTCTTACCTCTGGGGCCTCATGTCAGAGTATGGAGGTTTCCTTTCCATGTCATAATGAGTTTGGTGTAAAGCCCAATCTCCAAATGTCAGTGGCTAGAATGGAATTATGTTGGAAGAAATTAAGCTGGAACTTGTAGAAATAGAGCTGAATAAGAGGAGTGGAAGTGCATTGTGGAAACAATGTGGAAAGAAGGTACAGCAAGCAAAAGAGCACTTACACAAGCCAGCTATAGATGGCCTACTCTTGGTTCTACTAGCTACTTACATTAAGGAAGGATTAAAATCAGGGCTGGCAAAGGTCTCTGAATAATGTTAGCAGCCAAGAGAAGAAGGCTTAGGGTTCTAAAAAAGACCACAAAGAGCACTTATAAAAAGGTCCCATAAAGACAGAAATCTAGGTATCAGCAAAACATAATAGCCTCTTTCCTCCTTTTTTTTTTTCCATCTCTGACCCAAGCCCCTCTCACCACCTTTTAGACTCATTCACTTGTCCTTGCCGTGCTTCTCAGTACAGGTAAGTAAACCAGTAACTTCTCAGGCATGAGGAAAACAGGCAAGCTAGCGGCTTTGCTTTGTTCCTGCTGTGGATTTTACCTTGCTTTTCTGAAGAACAAAATTTAGATGTAGGAGAGAAAGAATTAAGGTGCAGCGATGTGGCAGGAAGTTATCTGTGATGGAGGAAAGCCCAGAAAACCTCAGTCTAGTGAAACTTCTTCAAACAAATAGGTAATTTGGAAAAAAAACTAGACATGCATTCAGGTCCTAAGCATGGGACTGGAGACCTAGAGGTAGGAGTGGGAGGTGAGCAGAACTCTTTCCAGTCTTGCTCCTATGCTAAGCACACAGTGGCAAAGTGTCCTCTACAAAGCATTAGGAAGTCACACTCCAACCCTTCAAGTTTCTCTTTTCGTGAATGTGTTTAGAAACATAAATCTGAAAATTGAATGCTTTTCTTTAAAATAAGGAAATTAAGAGCGTGGTGAAAAATAGAGGGAGAAAGAAGGCAGATTTCACTCTAAAGAGTTTCCTCTTTCACAATGTTGCTTAATCAGTTTGCAGATCCTCACCAAATAGGAACTTAAGAGAGTGGATTTGGGAAGCTACATAACAGCTAGGGTGGTCAGATATGATACCTTGAATTCTAGTACCAGAACTCAGGAAGAGAGGAATGCAAGAAAGAGAAGAGAATGTATGCACACAAGGAAAGGCTCTGTGACCTCCTTCACCAGTTGGTAAATATATCCTGTGAGCCAGGTGATGCCTGGCACTGTCCTAGGCATTCATAAAATGAGGGAAGTTTATTGTCTACGTATTTCATTGGGCTTCTGAGAGTATCAAATGTCATGCTAGACCTGGAAATGCCAGTCAAGTGGGAGTACATGTGATGTACATTAAAATATTAATACATCTTATTTTCAAATTTTAAAAATTATAATGACTTACATTTTCATTATAATTGTTGTTATGAGAATTTGAAAAGTTAGAAAAAGATATAAGAAAATTTATTAATTTAATCTTATATTTATATTTAAGTTCTTTTAAAGAGACATGGAGAGAGAAGAGACAGAGAAAATAGAGAAGGAGGGAGAGAAAAGAGTAAGAGATAGGGGAGAGAGCAAAGGGAGAAAACTGCACACAAAGTTTAACCTGTCTGTGATGAATAAACTAACACATAAAGGAATCACTAAGTAAATGAGAACATAGTCTTATCTTTCTAGCTAAGATTTCTTTCTGGAGGGGGTGGAGCAAGATGGCAGAATAGGAACAGCTCCAGTCTCCAACTCCCAGCGCGAGCGACACAGAAGACCGGTGATTTCTGCATTTTCAACTGAGGTACTGGGGTCATCTCACTAGGGAGTGCTGGGCAATCGGTGCTGGTCAGCTGCTGCAGCCCCACCAGTGATACCTGAAGCAGGGTGAGGCATCGGCTCACCTGGAAAGCGCAAGGGGGAAGGGAATCCCTTTTCCTAGCCAGGGGAACTGAGACACACAACACCTGGAAAATCGGGTAACTCCCACCCCAATGCTGCGCTTTAAGCAAACGGGCACACCAGGAGAATATATCCCACACCTGGCCAGGAGGGTCCCACGCCCACGGAGCCTCCCTCATTGCTAACACAGCAGTCTGCGATCTAACCCAAACGCCAGCAGCAAGGCTGGGGGAGGGGCGCCCACCATTGTTGAGGCTCAAGTAGGTAAACAAAGCCGCTGGGAAGCTCGAACAGGTGGGAACTCACAGCAGCTCAAGGAAACCTGCCTGTCTCTGTAGACTCCACCTCTGGGGACAGG
>NW_016806930.1:5759-11194 GCF_001698545.2 Rhinopithecus bieti | reverse complement strand
CAAAGACACATGCACACGTATGTTTATTGCGGCACTATTCACAATAGCAAAGACTTGGAATCAACCCAAATGTCCATCTGTGACAGACTGGATTAAGAAAATGTGGCATATATACACCATGGAATACTATGCAGCCATAAAAAAGGATGAGTTTGCGTCCTTTGTAGGGACATGGATGCAGCTGGAGACCATCATTCTTAGCAAACTGTCACTATAAGAGAAAACCAAACACCGCATGTTCTCACTCATAGGTGGGAATTGAACAATGAGATCACTTGGACTCGGGAAGGGGAACATCACGCACTGGGGCCTATCATGGGGAGGGGGAAGGGGGGAGGGATTGCATTGGGAGTTATACATGATATAAATAATGAATTGATGGGTGCTGACGAGTTGATGGGTGCAGCACACCAACATGGCACAAGTATACATATGTAACAAACCTGCACGTTATGCGCATGTACCCTAGAACTTAAAGTATAATACAAAATAAAATAAAAAAATAAAAAAAAGATTTCTTTCTGGAGAAAAGTGATTATTTATCTTCCTTTTATGTGCTTCTCTTTATTCTTGTCTCATTCCCACAATGCCAAACAAGAAGTAGAACAAGCGACTACCAGAAAACAAGTCAAAATTACTGCTTTAGAGAACTATAAAAGAACTAAGAATATCTTAATAATAAACAATCAGAAATGATAAGATTTGAAAAAGGTCAGAGCGGTTAAAATGATCAAAATTAGGCAAGATACATATTCTGAAGAAAGTACTAATGTTCAGGACAATAATGGCAACATATAACTTTTCTTCCAGACCATTTTACCATGCACATTCAACTTTCTGTTTGTTCATTATAATATGTCAATGGAAAAAGCCAGACAAAACTTCCTTCTGCTGAACCAATGGTATTGAGGTTTCTCTCTAGAGACAAAAGCATGGGATCTTTCATAAATGGCAGCACCCAACCTGCAGCCTTTACTCGAATGGGCATTCCAGAGAAAGTACCTGCCTGGCTTGTCGTGTCCATCTTCTCTCTTACCTGGGTAACTCAATACATAGTTAGACATGCCTGTCGCCTCTGTGAGCTCATGTATTAATTCTTGGTTCTCTTGGTTGCCTCTGGCTTGGGTTTTGCCTTTTCTACCATTCCTGGTGCCCTGGATGTCTTCCGGTTTAATGACATCCGGGTTACTGCTGGTTACTGCTGATGTGATCTTCATCCACATTTTCTTCTTCATAGAGTCTTAAGTTTTCTCACAATGACCTTGGACACTTTGGAAGTCATTTCTCACCATTAAAGTACACTTCACGGCTCAACCTTTCCAGAGTCCAAGAGGAGAGACTATTTTGTTTTGTTGTGTTGGTTAGTTGGTTGGTTTTGGACCAAGAGCCTGGCCCTTGTTTTCTCCCTCCCTGTCCTTCTAAGACAGTTCTTTTCTTACAGACTGAGCATTCTGACCTATTCCTCTGTCTATACCAAAGTAACATGAATCTGGCCTGCTCTGGTGTAACTGTAAACTACATGTATTGCCTAGTGGCATGGGTGCAGGTTCAGTCATGGGTACCGTTCTCATTTTCACCTCCTACTCCCTATTTTAAACACCATGTCTTGCATGACACTCCCTGGGAGCAGTGTGGGGACACAGGACACCTATGTTTCTCTTTTTCCCACTGTTTTTGTGGTAGATATGGCTTTTTCTCATCAGAGAACATCTTTTTTCATCCCCAAACTACTTTATTCTTGATTGCCTCCACCATAATAAATGCTAATTTGTGCTAAACAGGCTCTGATTTTTCCATTTTAAGTACGTTTTTACCTGAATGTTAATTGAAAGGTATGTTTCTAACACACATTTTAAATGATTGTAATGTTTGTCTAGTAAGACATTGAATATCAAACACGCTGTTAAAATTTTAATTTTCTCAAACTATATTCAGTGCTATCTTACTATTTAATAAAAGAGTCAATTTCTTCTTTAATTCTTACACAACACTTTTATACAGTAGGTTCAATGAGATAAATTACTGTAATCAATATCACATATCTAATGGATGAGGACTCAAAGTCACATGCAGGTCTATCTTACCTTGAAACCTGAACTTTTTGGCATTGTGCCATTTAGACTTTCTGAATTCTAGTTTCCCCACATCATATCTTGTTTTGTCCTTACAGAAACTTCGTGGTTGAAATGTAAAGCACATAAGGTTATCTTCTCTGTAATATTGATGAATCTCTGTACTCTTTCTAATTAAAGCTATTTCAAATATTAATCAAATATCTTTCTCTATCTTTTTTTCTCTTTTTTTTTTTCTCTCTCTCTTTCCGAATATCTGGCATTCAAATCAAGTTTCTGCCAAAACACATCTAATACCAGCTCTCTTCTCCCAGAACTTTGCCTCAGAGGCTATAAATAAATATTACATGTGAGAGGTAGAAAATAAAATGTATGATTTTATTATATGCAAAATATTACTTTGGTTAGAAAATATTTACTAAATTGATGAATAAATGAGTGACAGAAAGTATGATATAGGCATAAAAGGGGTAATTAAGTTAAAATTAGACCAACACAGTGGGCCTTAATTCAATATACTGGTGTCCTTGTAAGAAGAGTAAATTTGGATGCCCAACAAGAAAACAGGGGCACACACACATAGAGAAAAGGGCATCGAAGAACATAGTGAGAAAGTGGACATGTGCAAACAAGGAGAGAAGTCTCAGGAGAAAACAAATCTGTTAACACTTTAATTTTAGATTTTGCTGGCCTTCAGAACTGCAAAAAGAAAAGGAAAAATATTTCTGTTGTTAAGCTACTCAGTTCAGTATTTTGTTATAGCATCCCTAGCAAACTAGTACAATAGGTAACCATATTTTGGAACAAATTCTACGCTAAAAGTACAGATATACTTTTAATTATAGAGGGGATAAAAATTCTATAATCAGAGTTGAAAAGTCATAAAGACAAGGATATGTGAAAATTCCTTTACCTTTGTAGCTGTTACAAATGTCAAAATTTCTGATTTTGTCTTGCAGGGGTGAGAACCAGAAATCTACATTTTAACAAGTATCATAAGAGTTTCTGATCCATATTATCTGGGGACTGTGAGTTGAAAAACACTGCTTCATGATACTTAAATGTTTATACAACATGCTCAACCAAAGATAACTGTGGCCACAAGAGGAAGCTTGCCACATTCCAAAGGCATCAGCCAGGCCAACAAATTGAAATAACCTATAATGAGTGGTTTGGTACTGTGGGGGCGTTTCCTAATATTTACACCTTTATACTCCCAAAATAAATCAAGTAAGCTGGTTACTAATTATCTGGGTAATGAAAACACTGAAATGCCCTGTTCATTTCTCTCTCTAAAATGCGTTCTTCATCAGCTTTCCCAGAGGCCAAAAATGGATGATTAACTCTTCATACCCTTGTATAAGCACATAAAAACTTCTTTTCAGTTCTAATTACCTTTTGCAGGGGTTCTTCTCACCCCCAAGTGTACAAGAACGGATTAGTTTCTCCAATTATCTCCTGGATGTCTGGAATCAAAGGACTGAGTTCTGAGTGGATCAGAGACAGGAAGAGGAGACGAAGTCCCTGAGAGTAGTCAGGAATCAGGAGCATATAGGGTTACCTGAGCACCCAGAATAATCATCAATAACATCCCAGTGTTTCCAAGGACCTAGCCTGATTTCCTTCCTCCCCTGGGTGATGGAGTACACATTCAATTTAAAAATCCCTTTTTAAATTCACTTATGATTGTAAAGTGAATGTAATTATCCAGTGTGCATAAACTGGAGTTATGCCATATCACACAAAAAACATTATCAATAGCACCCACTCTGCTTTCCCAAAGCAGTGGAGTTGGTTCAAAACTTTTTCCATATTCTTCACCAATGGTTGGTGCATGGCATCCTCTGGGCTTCCCATCCCGGTATGTCACAAGACCAGTCTCCTCGCCCCTTTATCTTTTATCTCCAGGGTCTGAGGTAATGAGGTTCAGGGAGCCAGGCTTGCTAGGGAATTGATTAAAGATCCTTGAAAGGGTCTCAATGGATACCTTGCACAGTTGCATAAAAGTCATGGATTTAAACATCCATCTTCCAGTCACTCTAGCGTTCATGGCCTTTATTTTTAGCCTTGGTATGTGAGGAGTTTATATAGTAACCAGGTGTTTGATGCTGAGTGTAGAGCCAAGAAAAGATCCCAGAAGACTCAGCCCGAGCTTTGGAGAGAGAAAGATAGAAGGTACTTTGTCTACCGAGAGGCTGCAGAGGGCACCTGCCAAAGATGGTAACTGTTGCAATCAGATCTGGCTGGCTTCATGGGTTCGCAGGTCTGATCTTAGCACCAGCTCAGAAAGTAGACAACTTCTTTCTCATATTAGTCAATTTCCTTGGTTTCTTGCCCAGAGACTTGCCTCCTCTATGGTAACAACAGGAATATTGATTAGACCCAGAGAGTTTAGCAAGTTAGGTGGGCAAAATTGACATTTAGGCATGAAACGAGCTCAGTTATTAAGGGTTCAACATCTACCCCCAGTCTCAGACACAAGTTAGCAGAACAGGAGTTATTTCCAAGAAACAAGGAAATGGGCAGGAAGTAGTCTAACTCTTTGGGAAAAAGTTTTTCTGTGACATAAAATGGTATTTCCCTGAGTGACCACAAAGTGTGGTCTATTATAATAGAATTAGAATGGTCATTCGACTTGCTCAAGTCCCTTCAGAAAGTAGTCTTAAAGCAAAACAACTTGAGGGCAGAAAGCCCATGGGTTAAGTCTATCCTTCTGATCCCACCATATTCTGGACAGCTGCTTTAGTCCTGGTCAGGAATAATGAAGTCCTTATCAAACCTGCTAATAGATTCTGCAAGGATTTTAAATGAAAGGCACTTAGAATAATTATCATACTAAGAACTCTCTGGGGAACAGGTTAAAGGTGATCTTTTCCAAGCAGATATCTCCTGGCATCATTATTCTCAATTTTATTTTATTTCCAAGTTGCCTCCTCTAACCTATCCTAATTATTCTCTCTGATTCTTGTTCTGCTCTACCTCCTTACAATCTGAAGCACCAGTTCCAATCCCAAAGAAAGTCTGTCTTTACCATTATGTAATGGCCTTCTTTGTCTCTTTTGATCTTTGATGGTTTAAAGTCTGTTTTATCATAGACAAGGATTGCAACCCCTGCTTTTTTTTGTTCTCCATTTGCTTGGTAGATCTTCCTCCATCCCTTTATTTTGAGCCTATGTATGTCTCTGCATGTGAGATGGGTCTCCTGAATACAGCAGACTGATGGGTCTTGACTCTTTATCCAGTTTGCCAGTCTGTGTCTTTTAATTGGAGCATTTAGTCCATTAACATTTAAGGTTAATATTGTTATGTGTGAACTTGATCCTGCCATTATGATATTAACTGGTTATTTTGCTCGTTAGTCAA
>NW_016806930.1:0-2309 GCF_001698545.2 Rhinopithecus bieti | reverse complement strand
AAAAAAAAAAAAAAAAAAAAAAAAAAAAAAAAAAAAAAAAAAAAAAAAAAAAAAAAAAAAAAAGAAAGTCTGTCTTGAGTTTATAGGAAAAAAAGATATGATCCAGACATTTAACATTTCTCTATATCTTTCTAATTTAACCTCCACCCATTTCAGGCTGCCTTAACTTAAATAATTGCTGGATTTGTTAACCAAAACTTTTCCAACTTTTCAGTATGTGCCTTGGAACTACAGAGATCTAAGTTTGAATTCCAACTCCGGCACTGACTGACTGCATGATTCTAGGGATATTATAAAATTCTCTAAGCCTCTCTTTCCTCATTTGCAAATTGAGACAATAATACTAACTTGAAAAGTTCTTCTAAAGTCTGGGTATGATGATTTTTGGAATGTCCCTAATACAGAGCCTGGCAAATTGTAGCTGTTCTTCAGTAATTCTATTTCTTTCCTCTTCAACATCCTATTTCATTTTAACGTAAAAAATAATTTCCGTCTTAGGTTTATTTTGACATTAAAATGAAATAGGGTGGTGAAGAAGGAAGAAACAGAATTACTGAAGAGTATCTACTATTTGCCAGGCTCTCTGAATGTTTTACAACAGTAATTATGGAACATGGACGTTTTAATGAATTTCATCGTGCAATTAAAACACTGAACAGTTAGAGACTATTACATCAATGCAATAAAAACTGATTCTACAGAACACATAAAAATTACGTTGCTAACCCAATATGTAGCTTGTCTATCCCTGACAGGTGAATTTATCACAGCTTTTCTGAATTCACTTTGATGTGTAATGTGGTAACCACTGATCATGGCCACAGCAGAAGCTGAGGAACACAGTGTGAGAGCCTACATGATCTTCAAGTGGACAGTGAATTAATAGCCTGGACTATTAATGCCACCATTATTAGAGTGAGAGAGAAAGTGTCCATGTATATCTTTATGTGTGTTTCTCCAATTAGTTTATTTATTTATTCAGCTAAAGAATCAGCAATGCTTTTAAAGGTCTGTTAAGCTAGCTGTGCTACTTGACACTGAATTATTATCTATGTGGCAAGAAAGAGTAATCATTGTGTATATCCTGAAGTCTAGAGAAAAATCAAATATTCGTTCAAATCCTATTTTTGTCTTTACTATTTGTCTGATCTTAGAAACGTAAATAATTTTCTCTAAGCTTCTGTTTTATTATCTACAGCATAATGTTATCAATAGAATATTCATAGGGTTTTTAAGGAGATAAAAGCTGCACCAAGTTACTATTGGTTAGCTAAATAAAAAATAACTTATTCATGCAAAAAAAAGTGCTTAGCATCTGCTATGTACTGGGGCATGTTCTAAATACTGGATTGACAGAGGCAAAGAAAGAAAAGCCCCTACCCTCTTTGAGCTCATATTCTAGTGATGTTAATTGAGAGTGGGAAGATCCCTGCTCTGGAAGTCAGGAGGCCTAAATTGGCATATGACCTCTGCCCAGTGACAAGACTCTCCTGAGCCTTCATTTCTTCCTCTGTAGAAGACTGGGCCTTTCCAGCATCACTGCCCTGTGTTCAGCGGGCTTTCCTGGACATGACCTTGTGGTTGGGGATGTGGCCGTGGTTGACAGTGCTTTAGCCTCTTTTGCCACTTAGGTCCACAGCAGTTGGATTCCTGGACTTCTGGGGAATTCTGGTTACTGACTGACAGGAGGATCAAGGCTTTGATGTCCTACTGTAGCAGTCAGAAATAGCTTCACAGGTCATCATTCACATACTCTCCACCTCTCTCTGGAATTCTGTAAGCTGAACAGTATTTATGAGCTACTTGGACAAGGCTAAGCTTCTATGTCAGGAAGACCAGAGGAGAAGGTGAGTGAAGGGTTGGTCTGTGTCTAGAATTAGGGCTTGTATGGGCCTGGAGAAGTTAATCAAAAACAAAAAAGAGAAAGAAAGTAAAAAACTAAAACTACAGCAAAGAAAGCACAGTAAGATAAGGGAGAAGAAAACAAGGTGAAATGAAAGTTGGAATATTAGTGAGAGGTCTGGTAGAAAAAAGGCATGTGAGGAATTTATTTTTATTTTTTTTATTTTTTTCAGAAAAGATCTACTTGTAAGAGGCAGGCAAAGTTAAATATGGTCAAAAGGAATAATGAGGAAACTCTCACTTCTTAGTCTGAAGGAGCAGAGAGCAAGGACTATAACTCAAGGAACATGCTGCTATAAGAGAAAAGTCCCCAACAACAGCTGTGGTCTTCAGTGGCACAACACAGCCACTGCCAACCCATAGTGCTGGCAGAGGAAGCCTGAAATCTCCCTCCTCCCACACTTTTT
>NW_016806929.1:0-8986 GCF_001698545.2 Rhinopithecus bieti | reverse complement strand
CATTACTGCTTAATTGTAAGTATAGTTCGGATTCTTTTCCCCATTCTGTATAATGTCTGTTTCCTTTGTGCTTTATTGTTTTACTAGGTTTTCTTCTAGAATTTTATGATTTCAGGTCTTAAATTTAGTCTCTAATCCACCGGGAGTTACTCTTTGGATATGGTGAGAGATACACAGCTTCATTCTTCTACATGTGGCCACCCAATTTTCCCAGCACCATTTATTATGTATGCGCATATTTTTGTCTGATTTGTCAAAGGTTGTTATTGTTTGGCTGTATTTCTAGATTCTCTATTCTGTACCATTGGACTATGTGTTTGTTTTTATACCGGCAAAATGCTGTTTTGGTTACTGTATCCTTGCAGTATAAATTGAAGTCAAAGGAAAGATAAAGGAAAATTTTTGTCCTTCCTTTATTTTGAAGGAGAGTTTTAGCAAATATAAGTGTTCTTAAATAGCAGCTTTTCTTTCAATACTTTGAATATATTATCCCACTCTGCCCTGGCCTGAAAGGTTTCTTCTGAGAGTTGCGCTAATAGTTATGTGATGCGTTGATTTTCTGTTGCTGCTTTTAAAATTCACTTTTTGTCTTTGACTTTTGACTATGTTATTAGAATATATCTTGGTGTAAGATTCTTCATGTTCAACCTACTTAAGGGCTCTTGAACTTCATGAAACTGGATGTCCACCTCCCACCTCAAATTCAGCAAGTTCACAGTCAGTATTTCTCAAAGTAGGCTTTCTATTCCTGCCTCTGTTTCATCTATTGTTTCCACGTAATGCATATATTGCTTTATATGATGTTTCATAAGCCTCATAGATTTTTTTACTCTTTATCTTTTGCTACTTTTTTGTTTTTTGCACCTCTGACTGGATACTTTTGAGATACCTGTTTGCAACTTTGCTATTTCCTCTTCATGACTGAATCTGCTGTTAAAACACTCTATTAAATTTTCAGTTTAGTCATTATATTCTTCAGCATTAACATTTCTGTGTTTATTTTATGGCTTCTATTTATTTGCATAACTTCTGATTTTCTTTATGTATTGCTTTCCTAATTTTGTTCAGTTGTCTCTGTGTGTTCTCATATAGTTCACTGAGCTTATTGTCTAAAATAATTGCTTCCAATTTTAAAGGCACTTTGTCAATTCCTATTTCTTTAGGGTCCATTACTGAAGCTTTATTAGTTTATTTAAATTGTGTCATGTTTCCCTGATTCTTCATGATTCTTGTGTCCTTGGGCTGGTATACATATTTTGAGAAGGTGGTCACTTTTCTAGTCTTTACAGTTGGCTTCAGCAGGAAAAGTCCTTCACCATTAAGTGTGGCCGAGTGTTCTTGTCCGGTCAGGTGGTTGAGCCTATTGATGGATTTGGCCGACTGGCTGTGCTTCATGGTCAGAAATGTCTGCTGGTTTTACTACCCTTGATTTGGTAGCTTTGTTGGATGAGGTCACTTGAAGCACTGTGGGGCTCATTGAAATTTGCATGCACCAGTCACTGAGTGTTTCACCTCCTTTCTTTGGTCCCAGTTATCTTCAAGCACTCTAAGTATTAAAATTCTTTCAATGTTCACTTTGAGGCAAAGCGGAAGTGTGCCCATAGGAAATACTCCCCAAGTAGATGCTGAATATCCACTTTGATCTACTTTTCTCCCAGTGGAAAATAATGGGCGGAGGATATCCTTCTCAGTACAGTATTGTTCTAGATATGGAAATGGTAAAGCAAACAAAGTAAAATCATTCCTCTTATCCTTTTAATGAGTCTGTGTTTGCTTTTGAGCTCTTTTGGGTGTTGCAATCTCACACTAGTATTTGGAGTTCTCACAAAAGCATTCTTCCCTGTAGGCAGTTGCCAAATAGATGTTTCTTTGAGGGAATCAGGGCTAGGAACCTACTATTCCACCATCTTACCAGACTCCCTCTACCCCAACCCCTTCCATCTCTCAGTCTCTCAATAATTTGTAAAACAGGAAAATCCAAACATGTCTAGAAATCGTTACTAAAACTAAATAGATGAGTTGAGTGAAGCCACAGTATATAAGCCAAATGTATGAAAAGTCAATGTGTATTTTATAGACCAGCAATGAAAATTGAATATTACCCTAAAAAACCTCAAGAAAGTACTGAGGAAAATTACAGAATACCCAAATATAGAGCCATCATGTTCACGTATCAGAGTATTCAATATAATTAATATGTAAATTTTCCCCAATTAATATACAGCATCAACACAATTCAGTAAAAGTTCAGCAAAGAGCTTTGTAAAACTTGATAAGCCAATTTTAAAGTACTTTGAAAATATAAAGAATCTAAATTAGTGAAAATAATGAAAACAGTCACATTTACAGACATATTATCTGAAATAAATACTATAAAGCTACAGTATTTACAACTGTGTGTTATTACCTAAGGAAATAATTATAAATAATTGTAATAATATAGAAAGCTCAGACATATATATACACACATACATATATAAATGTATATGTGTGTATGTAGATAAATATATTTACACATGTATATAATTTTTTATCAAGAAATGTATGAAGACAATTCAAAGGGAAGAATGGATACTTACATAAATACTCTTGGAGAGATTGAATACCCATATGTAAATATATGAATACTAATTCATCAAAGTACATCTAAAAGTTAACTTCAAATGAATTTGAGATCTAAATGGAATAGACACAATTACATATTTTGTATGAAAACAGCGTAGGAGAAATTTATTGTGATCCTGAGATAGGAAATGGTTTCTTAGATAGGATACACATGGAGAAAGCATAAAATAAAATGTATAAACCTAGACTTCATAAGACACTGTTAACAAATAAAGTGACAGCAATAGCCTGAGAGAAATATTGAAATACATATATTTGATAAATGTTGGTATTCAGATTTGTATATACATAATTCCTACAACTCAGTTAAAAGAAGACAAATGACCTCAAAACATTAATGTGCAAGGTCCATTAGCTGCTGATGCATAAACACATTGTGGTGTGCCCATACTATGAACTATTTCTCGGCAAATAACAAGTAAGAAATTACTGACAGGTACAACTTGGATGATTCCAAAGGAATTATTATGAGTTAATAGAATAAGACACAAAAGACCATATAAATGTTAACATCACAATTACAGTAACTGAAATAGAATAATTTTGTCACAGGCATCATGTACAAGGACAGAATTTAATGAAAAGGACCAGACTGAACTTTTCGTGGTAATGGAAACGCTCTACTTCTTTTTTGTGGCAGTGATTATACAGTCACGTGTAACATATTTTGAAATAATAATGTGTAAAATTTTACAAATTATTCATTTACACTTGATGAATTTTCAATAATGTAAATTGAACCTCAACATAATTATTTCAAATTATGCTATGGAAGAATGTGTGGGGCAATTGGAGCATGCTCAAAGCATAGTGAATGTCTGCATTCATTTAGAATAAAACTGTATTTAAGTATTTATTTAAGCCAAACAGATGCTCTCCCTGTGACTAAGCAATGTTCCTGTAAATATATATACCATATAAATGTATCCTTATAATCATGGCAGCTTTATTCATAATGGCTAAAACAGGGAATGTATCCAAATGTTTGTCAAAATAGAATGAATAAATTATAACATAGTTAGGAAGGTTTCTTTTGTCTAAATATACATGGCCACACAACTCGCTCCTGTATATCTTTTATATTTTACTGAAATGTTCCCCTCCCAGTGGAGCATTGCCTGTCCACACTATCTACAACCACTCCTGCCTACTGATACACTTTATCCATTACTATTATAAAACTGTAAATGTTATGTAGTCTTCTTTGTATCTGGACCATATTCACCATGAAAGATGTAGACAGACTCCATGAGGGCAGAAGTGCTTCTATGATACCACAGAATTATTATTCCTGGAGGCTAGAACAATGCCTGACACATAGCACAACCTGAAAAGATCTCTTGAATGGATGAATCAATGAAAGAAAAGAACCTGACAACCCTGTGTCTCATACATGACTCGGATCACAAGGGCAATGTAATGAACCAAGGGATCTTAGCTAAACAGTCTCTCCAGTTGCAATGAATGGACACAGTCAAGGCATTACCTGGCAATATCAGCTAAAACTCTTCATTGTCTGGGAGCCATGTCACCTCTTACCCCAGAAAATGGCTCCCACCAAAGAGCAATGCTCAGAAAGCACACGTATGCTATCAAGAACAAAGGGATCATCAAAGCAAAGCTGCTGTATGTGTCCTTCAGATTGTCCTTTGATCCACTCCAGAACAGGCGACAAGTTTCTAGGGTGGTGATGTTCTAAAAATGCCAGTGTCAACTGACACACTGGGTTTTGGGACATTCCAATGAAAACCAGCAGCTTGAAGGTAGAAGACCATGCCATTTTAGAAACATCGAACCACATGTCCTAAGTAAGGAGAGAAGGAGCAAGAACATCATAAAATGTGAAGAAGGGAAAAAAGCCCTCTGTGAACTCATATAAGACAACCAAGGATGTCTTGAACAAGAGGGACAATTTAGGCAGTCAGAAATGATGTTTCATCTACACTATAATTTGTGGTTGAGTCTTTTCTTTCTGTTCTTCATCACATGTGGAACACTATGTACCTCAACCTGAGGTAGACAAAGAAAATGTGGATAACCAGTAGAAAAGTTTTGTACACAACTGTTCCCACTGTGGTATTTCCCAAAAATGAAATTAGAAAAAACTTCCCTCTTCCTCACATTCCAAGACAGATCTTTCCCTGTCTTTCTAGGGGGCATAATAATGACAGTTCAGGAAGGGGATTAATTACATACTTTTCTAATAACCATGTCTGAACCAATGAGTAATGCATTGGCAGTTTCTTCACACACCACACAGGATCACCTAAAGATCATGTAGGTAAAGTCTCTGGTTTCTTAGATTTGGAAATACTCATATTTTAAAATTCTCATAAAGACACAATGAAAGAACACTTTTGGTCTAGATCTGGGATGCTGGGAAGTCCCTGATTTTAGCCACCCAAGATATGCTCAGTCATACTTCTGGTGGCTTGTTATTGCTGAGAAATATTCCATCCTATGAGCATGCCACGATGTGTTTATCATCAGCAGCTGATGGACCTGCCCTTATTGTCAGGTCATTTGTCTTCTTTTAACTGAGATGTATTCATTTCACAGATCATTATTATAGTTTAGGATATTATTTAATGTAATGATTGTTGAAAACATCAGTTAATCCCATAAGAGTCTACCTGCATATCTAAGAATGAAATAACATATAGATTCTTATTTTTTACACTACAAGCTACAGGGTGGATCTATTAAAAACTGTATTATTGATGATATAACATTTAACTCTATTATCAAATTAGTCTTAATAATATTTACTGACATAAAAATGAGGAAATTGTTGCTTGCACTCTGAAGTAACTTACAGTGCCATTGTCCCTCTCTGTACTAGATATGTGTGGTTTTAAATGATGGCAAAGGTATAATAAATGAAATACAGAATACTTGAAAAAGACAAGATGTATAATAATATGACAAAAAAATAGTGAGGTTGTAACATTTTTTGGTACAAGGTCAGATTTTTATTTATAATTTTGGCATTTATTGTAGACAGAACTTGTGTTACATATTGTAGAAGAGAGGACAGTAAATAAAATAAGCACCTCCTTTCACAGAATATTATAATGTATCAAAGGACACATAGAGGGGAATGTCAGATACTGGAGCCTGTCAGGGGGTGGAGGCTGGGAGGAAGGAGAAGATCAGAAAAAATAACTAATGGGTCCTAGGCTTAATTCCTGGGTGACAAAACAATCTGTACAACAAACCACCATGACACAGGTTTACCTATGTAACAAACCTGAACATGTACCCCTGAACTTACAAGTTTAAACAAAACAAAACAAGTGGATTAATGTCCCAAGAAAAGCATGTTAATTTGACCCAGGGGCTCATATGCTGTTCACTGTGCCTTCAACACGAATGGTTAATTTTTAAAGTAAACTTATTTCTCAAAATCAGCCCTTACACTCTCACGCGCCCACTCTTCTGTAATGGTGCCTGGGAGCTGAGGAGCTGAAAAGTTTTAATTTCTGGCCCTGTGTCTCACGAATGAACTTTATTTTGGCTGGCATCTTCTACCAGGTCTGAAGGTGAGGACTTAACTACTGTCAGTATTTAATATTTAGCAGAACCTTGTGTTATTTTTAGGCCCAGGAGTCAAAGCTCTGTAACTTAATGGCACAAGTACTTTGAAAGAACACGCAGAAAATTTCACAGATGTAATAACCTTAATTATTTAAAGAAGTTTTTTTTTAAATGACATATGCAACTTTTCAAAAATCTTTGTAGCTATCTTATTTAAGAATTAAATGGGAGGCAGGTTAGCCTGACACAGTTCCCAGCTTGACTTTTCCCTTGGCTGTGACTTTGGTGTCCCAAGATTTATTTTCTTTTCACAGAATGAAGCACCGACACCCACTTCGATGGGGCTGGACCTTGAAAACATGATGTGGCGAGAGCAAAGCCAGGCCTAAAAGGCCACATAGAGTGTGATTCAATGTATGTGAAATGTCCAGAACAGGCAGATCCACAGAGAGTGTGGAGCCAGGGGCTGAGGGATGGGACATTCAGTGGTTACCAGGGGCTGATGGATGGGAGGGATGTGGGTGATAATGAAAGGATACAGAGTTTTATTTTTTGAGATGATGAAAATGTTCTAAAACTGTTTGTGGTTATGGCTGCATATATCTGTGAATTTGCTAAAAAAAAAAAAAAATTGAATTTTAACTTTCAAGTGGGTTAGCTGTACTGTATGTGAATCATAGGTCATTAAAGCTGTTTTTAGGCTGAGCTCTGAGGGAAGACCCTGTGGGTAGCCCTGGCCTCCTGGCTGCTGCAGCCCCACAGAGTGAAACCCATCCTCAGCTCCTGCCAATCAGTCTCCTGTGCTGGTTCCCAGGTGCCTTCTTTTATTTTTTTCCACACACATTGTCTGCTAGGCTTGCCAGATAAAATACAGGATGCCCATTTATTTCTGAATTTCACATCAACAATGATTAAATTGTTAGGGTGTATATGTCCTAAATATTGCATGGGACATACTAAGACCCAAACATTCTTTGTTCATCTGAATTCAAATTTAACTGGGCACCCTGGATTTTTAGATGCTCATTAGGGCCTCCTTGCCTGGACCCTAGGTGGCACGCTACCAAGGCCCCGGTCTCAGAGATTGCAGGACTCCAGAGGGAGGTGGGGGAAGGAACTGGGCTGGTGGCCATGCCCAAGACAGAGGTGGTGGCTGCTGGGGTGGACACACCACCAAGAGACTTTGGGTGCTGAAGCTTCCTGGGGCTCAGCTGAGCCCTCAGAGACCTGGGACAGGGCAGAAGGCCAGCACCCTCCAGCTGCAGAGCTGGCTGTTCTTCCACATGTTTTTCCAAGGCTCTGCAACTGAGAGCTCCAAATCAGCAAAGATGCAGTGGGGTGGTATATTAGTCCATTCTCATGCTGCTAATAAAGACATACCTGAGACTGGTTAATTTATAAAGGAAAGAGGTTTAATTGACTCACGGTTCAGCATGGCTGAGGGAGCCTCAGGCAACTTACAATCCTGGTGGATGACATCTCTTTACATTCTCTCTCTTTGGCAGGAGAGAGAATGTGTGCCAAGCAAAGGGTTGTGCCCTTAATAAAACCATCAGATCTTGTGAGAACTGACTATCTTGAAGACAGCATGGAGGAGCCACTCTCCTAATCTAATTACCCCCGACAAGGTCCCTCCCATGAAACTTGGAGATTATGGGGAACTACAATTCAAGATGAGATGTGGTGGGAACACAGCCAANTTCCCAATAGGTCCCCAAAGCCTTAACTCATTCCAGAATTAACTCAAAAGTCCAAGTCCAAAGTCTCATCTGAGACAAGCCAAGTCCCTTCCACCTATGAGCCTGTAAAATCAAAAGCATGTTAGTTACTTCCTAAATATAATGAGGGTACAGGTATTGGTTAAATACACCCACTTCAAATGGGAAAATTGGCCCAAACAAAGGAGTCACAGGTCCCATGCAAGTCCAAAACACAATAGGGCAATCATTAAATCTTAAAGTTCCAACATGATCTCCTTTGACTCCATGTCTCACATCCAGGTTATGCTGGTGCAAGAAGTGGGCTCCCATGGCCTTAGGCAGCTCAATCCCTGTGGCTTTGCAGGGTATAGCCCCACTCCTGGCTGTTTTCACAGGCTGGTGTTGAGTGCCTGTGGTTTTTTCAGGTGCATGATGCAAGATGCCATTGAATGGGCCGTTCTGGGGTCTGGAGGATGCCGGCCCTCTTCTCACAGCTCCACTAGGCAGTGTCCCTGTGGGGACTCTGTGTGTGGGCTCCAACCCCACATTTCCCTTCCACACTGCCCTAGCAGAGGTTCTCCATGAGGGCTCCACCCCTGCAGCAGACTCCTGCCTGAACATACAGGTATTTTCATACATTCTCAGAAACCTAGATGGAGTTTCCCAAATCTGAATTGTCTTCTGTGTGCCTGCAGCACTATTAGCATGTGGAAGCTGCCAAGGCTTAGGGTTTGCACCCCTGAAGCAATGGCCTGAGCTGTACCTTGGCCCCTTTTAGCCATGGCTAGAGCAGTTGGAACTCAGGGCACCAAGTACCAAGGCTGCACACAGCAAGTTGGGCGGCAGCCCTGGACACAGCCCAGGAAACCATTTTCCTTCCTAGGTCTCTGGGCCTGCAAAGGGAGGGGCTGCTGGGAAGGTCTCTGACATAACCTAGAGATATTTTCCCCAATATCTTGGTGATTGATATTTGGCTTCTGGTTACTTATGCAAAGTTCTGCAGCAGGCTCCAATTTCTATCCCAGAAAATGGGTTTTCTTTCTCTATCAGATCATCAGGCTGCATATTTTCCAACTTTTCTGCTCTGCTTCTTCTTAAATGCTTTGCCACTCAGAAATTTCTTT
>NW_016806928.1:44712-47048 GCF_001698545.2 Rhinopithecus bieti | reverse complement strand
CCACCGCGCCCGGCCTCATCTCATTTTTAAATTTTTATTTTGTACTTTTTTTGTTTCATGGATTGTCTGCATCAGAATCATTTATTTATTATTTTTTAAATTGACACATAATCATTGTATATATTTGTGGGGTATGCAGTGATGTTTCCATACATCTGAAGTACAGTAATCAGATCAGGGCAATCAGCATATCCATCATCTCAAACACCATTTATTTGTATTGGGAACATTCAATATCCTCCTTCTAGCCATCTGAAACTGTATAATAAATTACTGCTAGCTATAGTTACCCTAGAAGAAAGAATTTATTCCTCTTCTCTAGTTGTAATTTCGTATCCTTTAAGTGTGTAGTTCAGTGGTATTAAGTATGTTGACACTGTTACACAACAGAGCTCCGGAACGTTTTCATCTTGCAAAACTGAAACTGTATACCCATTAAACAATTACCAATTTCCTTCTCTCCCAGTCACTGGTAAGTACCATTCTATTTTCTGTTTAACTACCATTCTATTTTCTGTTTCTAAGAATTTGACTACTCTAGATATCTCGTATAAGGGGAATCACACAGTATTTATGTGACTGGCTTATTTCACTTAGCATAATGTCTTTAAGGTTCGTCCATGTTTGGGCCTGTGTCAGAATTGCCTTCCTTTTTAAGATTGAATAATCTTCCATTGTATGCATATAGCATATTTTGGTTATCCATTCATTTGTCAATGGATACTTGATTTCTTCCTTTTTTTGGCTTTGCTTTTTTAACTTTATGTAAATTAACTCATATCGTATGCACTTTTTTATATTTAGCATTATATTTGTGAGATTCATTCATGTGACATGTCTAGCTGTAGTTGATTCATTCTTACTAACAAGTAGTATACCATTTTATGTATATCATATTCCATAGTTGAAGAGCTTTTAGATTACTTTCAGGTTTTTGCTAATACAAACCACACCCCTCTGATGTCCTTGCTTGCGTCTCCTGGTGTACATGTGTTGAGTTTCATGTATCTAGGAGTGGAAATGCGGACTTATAGGGCATATACAGCTCAACTTTACTTGATAATGTCAACGTATTTTCATTTTAACTTGATTGCTTTTTAAATTACAAATGAGATTTAGCATCTTTTCTTTTTTTTTTTTTGAGACGGAGTCTCGCTCTGTCGCCCAGGCTGGAGTGCCGTGGTGCGATTTTGGCTCACTGCAAGCTCCGCCTGCCAGGTTCACGCCATTCTCCTGCCTCAGTCTACGGAGTAGCTGGGACTACAGGTGCCCGCCAGCAAGCCGGGCTAATTGTTTGCATCTTTTAGTAGAGACGGGGTTCCACTGTGTTAGCCGGGATGGTCTTGATCTCTTGACCTCGTGATCCACCCGCCTTGGCCTCCCAAAGTGCTGGGATTACAGGCGTGAGCCACCGCGCCCAGCGAGCATCTTTTGAAATGTTTACTGGTTGCTTGAATTATCTTCTTTTGGGAAATGCTCATTTTAAAGTTTTCTCTTATTCCTTTTCTCCCTTTATAAACATTTCTATTACCTGAAATTATGTTTAGATTTACTTTTAAAATGTAAGATTGTGGTAAAGAAAAACACATAACAGAAAACTCACCATCTTAACTATTAAGTGTACAATAGTGTTAAACATATTTACATGGTTGTGCAATGGATCTCCAGAATTTTTCATCTTGTAATGCTGAAACTCTACCCATTAAACAACAACCCTCCATTCTCCCCTACCCCCAGCAACCACCATTCTATTTTTTGTTTGTTTGTTTTATTTATTATTTATTTATTTTGAGGCAGAGTCTCACTCTGTCACCAGGCTGCAGTGCAGTGAGGCGTTCTCGGCTCACTGCAACCTCTGCCTCCTGGGTTCAAGCGATTCTTCTGCCTCAGCCTCTCGAGTAACTGGGACTACAGGCGTGCACCACCATGCCCAGCTAATTTTTGTACTTTTAGTAGAGACAGGGTTTCACCACGTTGGCCAGGATTGTCTCGATCTCTTGACCTTGTGATCTGCCCGCCTCGGCCTCCCAAAGTGTTGGGATTACAGGCGTGAGCCACTATGCTCAGCCTTTTTTTTTTTTTTTTTTTTTAAGGAGTGCACTTTTATTCAACTGGTCTCAAGTCAGTGTACGGGTAAGCCCTGGCTGCCTCCACACCTCCACCCGCTCCCAGGGAGACCAAAAGCCTTCATGCATCTCAAGTTGGGGGACAAAAAAGTGGGGGCCATGAAGGCAGATCATTCAAAATAAAATAAAGTTTAAAAGTATTAAGGCAAAGATTAAAAAAAGTTTGCATTACATAATTTACATGAAAGCAATGCTATCACCTCCCTTGGG
>NW_016806928.1:24045-43725 GCF_001698545.2 Rhinopithecus bieti | reverse complement strand
AAAGACTTTTTTTGTTTTGTTTTAGAAACTTTATATTATGAAAATTTTCAGCCATACACAAAACTACTACAAATCATTCAGTTTCAACAATCCTCAACATTTTACCATTTTTGCTTATCCCACTCCCATTTCTTTTTTTCCTCTGGACATTTTAAGATGTATCCCAGACACCGTATCATTTTACCCATAAAAGCTTCAGTAAGTATTTGTAACAGTTAAGGACATTTCTTTTTCTTTCTTTTTTTTTGAGATGACGTCTCACTCTGTCGCCCAGGCTGGAGTGCAATGGCACGATCTCAGCTCATTACAACCTCTGCTTCCTGGGTTCAAGCGATTCTCCTGTCTCAGCTTCCTGAGTAGCTGGGATTACAGGTGTGCACCACCACACCTGGTTAATTTTTTTTGTATGTTTGTAGAGACGAGGTTTCACTATGTTGACAAGGCTGGTCTCAAACTCCTGACCTCAAGTGATCCACCTGCCTTGGCCTCCCAAAGTGCTGGGATTACAGGTGGGAGCCACCGTGCCCAGCATTTTGGGAGGCTGAGGTGGGAGGATCACCTGAGATCGGGAGTTCAAGACCAGCCTGACCAACATGGAAAAAACCCATCTCTACTAAAAATACAAAATTAGCTGGGCATGGTGGCACATACCTGTAATCCCAGCTACTCAGGAGGCTGAAGGAGGTGCAGTGCGGTGAGCAGAGATTGTGCCACTGCACTCCAGCCTGGGCAACAAGAGTGAAACTCTGTCGCAAAAAAAAAAAGTTATAACCACTGAAGGAAATAAGTATTTCACCCCAAAATATTGCTTTCTGGTATAATGAGTTAAAATAAAAACCCTTAGAGATCAACAAGTGTTGGAACAGACTTACTCCTATCTACATAAAGATAGAACTGACACACCAAGGAGGACAACTGTTCCCATTCCTCTCTCTGTTATCTCATTATCTATTGCAGAAAAGATCAACAAAGTAACCACATCTGAACAGTCTTTTTCAAGATGACTGTCTCCAAGGACCATTTAAATTCCAAAAGAACTATTTATAAGTTAATTTTTGTTCCTGAAACAATCATTCTTCCCAGTAATCATTTCTTATCCCTCAATAGAATTCTTCTCCCTTCTCCATAACCTGTTTTACTAGGATCCAAGTCTTCTGTAACCCCAAGATGGTATATAAGCTTCTGTACCTCATTGGGAAATTGGGTCTTCATTCTGAAGGCTCCTGGGTATACACATTAAATAAATTTGTATGTCTTTTTCTTATTAATCGATCTGCCTCATGTCAGTGATTTTCAGTGAACCTTGAGGGGGCCAATCTTGTCTCCTATACTGAGATAGGAATCATACAGGATGGTCATAGGAGAATAGGAAATCTAGGCTGCAGTTTCACATGACTACCAAAAGGAAACTGCTGAAATAACTGCAGAAGTTAGGGACTGATAAGACCCTGAAAAACAGGGGTATGGACCAAGCTGGCTAAGACTGACTGGAACCAATATGGTGCTGGATTACACCTAGGTTTCTCCTAGGACCTCATTAGTAGTAGTAGTAGTAGTAGTAGTAGTAGTAGTAGTAGTAGTAGTAGTATTTGAGACAGAGTTTCTCTCTTGTTGCCCAGGCTGGAGTGCTGTTGGAAATGGGTGCTCAGTGTCACAAAATCAACACTGAGACAAAGGATCTCTTAGCAAGCCTAGTTTACTTTCTGCAGAAAGAGTGCCGCTCGCTAGCAGTCTTGCCATGAGAGCACACCCAAACAAAGCAGACAGGGACATTTACAATCTTTGTAACCTGACGCAATCGTCCTATGGCTGTGTCCCATTTCCATTGGCCAGAACGGGGCCTCACATTCTAAGCTTGATCTGATTGGCTAACAGCTTGAAACTTTTCTAAATAGGCAAAAGGGAAAGAGGGCAAAGAAAAGAGGAAGCTAGTCATGAGAGGGTCCGGAGAGTTTCCAAATAAGGAATGGCATGGACTATGGCCCGGGACTTGCTTAACCCTGTCCAGGCATGCCAGGTGAAGTCAGAGCAGCTGCACTGGAACATATATAGATAGGCATAGAGCAAAGAAATGACAAGTTCTTTATGGTTTTAAGAAGAACTTCGCCATTCCTCACAAGTGCAATGGCTCAGCTTACCACAACCTCTGCCTCTCGGGTTCAAGCAATTCTCCTACCTCAGCCTCCCGAGTAGCTGGGATTACAGGCATGTGCCACCATGCCTGGCTAATTTTGTATTTTTAGTGGAGACTGGCTTTCTCCATGTTGGTCAGGCTGGTCTTGAACTCTCCACCTCAGGTAATCCACCCACCTTGGCCTCCCAAAGTGCTGGGATTACAGGCGTGAGCCACCGCACCCAGCCTCCTAGGACCTTATTATACACTAATTAATATGCTAAATCACACACCCACCAGGGCCATGACAGTTCTGAGAACACCCATATTTGGTGTAAAAATGAGTGGCACCAGCTGGACGCGGTGGCTCACGCCTGTAATCCCAGCACTTTCGGAGGCCGAGGCAGTTGGATCACTTGAGGTCAGGAGTTTGTGACCAGCCTGGCCAACATGGTGAAACGCTGTCTCTACTAAAAATACAAAAATTAGGCCGGGTGCGGTGGCTCACACCTGTAATCCCAGCACCTTGGGAGGCCGAGGCAGGCAGATCACGAGGTCAGGAGATTGAGACCATCCTGGCTAACATGGTGAAACCTCATCACTACTAAAAATAAAAAAAATTAGCTGAGTGTGGTGGTGGGCGCCTGTAGTCCCAGCTACTCAGGAAGCTGAGGCAGGAGAATGGCGTGAACCCAGGAGGCAGAGCTTGCAGTGAGCAGAGATCTCACCACCGCACTCCAGCCTGGGTGAGAGAGCAAGACTTCATCTCAAAAAAAATAAAAAGAAAAAAAACCCAAAAAAGCACAAAAATTAGTCAGATGAGGTGGTGTGTGGCTGTAGTCCCAGCTACTTAAGAAGCTGAGACTGGAGAATCGCTTGAACCTGGGAGGCGGAGGTTGCGGTGAGCCAAGATCGTGTCACTGCATTCCATGCTAGGCAACAAGAGCAAAACTCCCTCTCAAAAAACAAACAAGCAAACAAACAAAAAACAAACAAACAAAAAACGGGTGGTACCACAATTCTGAGAAATGCCCACCCTTTTCCAGGAATTTTCATGAATATAGCCCTCCTTGGTTAAAGAAACCCATAAAGGTAGCAGCCCAAAACCCCCTTGGGTGTGACTCTTTCTTAAGTACACATGCAGTCCCTTTTCTTCGGTGTGTACTTTTCCCTTTGCAATAAACTTTCACTATTTTGTGACTTGTCCTTGAATTCATTCTTGTGACAGTGTCAGGAGCCTGGACACCTGCTGGGGTTGAGGTCCCACCAGTGTTTGGGGACCTCCCCCAGCCTACCAGTATCAACACGGCCATACCATTATCGCATCTAATAAAAGTAATTATAGGCCAGGCGCAGTGGCTCACGCCTGTAATCCCAGCACTTTGGGAGGCCGAGGTGGATGAATCACTTGAGGTCAGGAGTTCGAGACCAGAGGAAACCCTGTTTCGGCTAAAAATGAAAAAGTTAGCCAGGCATGGTGGCAGGTACCTGTAATCCCAGCTACTCAGGAGGCTGAGGCAGGAGAATCCCTTGAACCCGGGAGGCAGAGGTTGCAGTGAGCCGGGGTTGGGTCCCTGCCCTTTGGTTTGGGTGACAGAGCAAGACTCTGTCTTAAAAAAAAAAAAAAAAAAGTAAGTATAATGTCTTAATATCCCATCTGTGTTCAACTTTCCCCAAATGTCTCAAAAAATCTTTATGGTCGGTTTGAATCAGAATTCAACTTCGGTCTACACAATTTTATTTGGTTGATAAAACTGTTAAGTCTCTTTCTGGGTCATTAAGATATTTCTTATGTTCTACATTTGGCTCATTCCATCCTGTGGTGTCATTTGACATGTTTCTCTAGCCCTATCTCCATATTTTCACATATTCCTATGGAAGCTTGGTTAGATTCAGGCTTGATTCTTTTGGCACAAATACTACATAGGTGGTCCTGTGTACCTCCCACTGTGTCACAGAAGGAGACTTCACTTTATGTCATGTTAAGATTGACCAGAGAGTTTAGGTACTGTCAGTTTGGTACAACCTTTCACCTAATGGCTTTAGCAGTTACTGATGATCAATGTCTAGATCCATGACTTCACTGGGGGTTGCAGAATGATAACATCCTAATTCTAGCATTCCTTTAGCATCTATTACCTAGAATTATTATTTTTATTTTATTTTATTTTTTAATTTTGGCACAAATCTCACACTTAGCTTAGAATTATTTTATAAAGAAGAATGTTCTCAGCAACTCACTTTCTTGAGTATGCTTTCACTTCCCTGAGTGTGTACAAAAAAAAAAAAAAAAAAAGAATCTTTTCCCACAAATTATTTGGTTACCTTGAAGTACAGCTTGTACAGGAAAAACAGCATACATGCTTGATTTGTTCCTGCTTATATCAGTTTTCTATTGCTACATAACAAACCACCCCAAATGTAGCAATTTAAAACAACACTTATTTATTATCTCATGGTTCTGGAGGTCAGGCTCTGCTTAGGGTCTCCCAAAGCTAAGATCAAGGTGTTGGCTGGGCTTGAATCATATCTGGAGGTACTGGAGAAGAATCAGCTTGCAAGCTCATTGGGGTTTCGGCAGAATCCAGTTCCTTGCTATTATAGGTCTGAGGTCCCTTTGCTGGTTGGCAGCTGGGGTGGGTCCTAGAGACCACGGGCACATTCCTTCTCATGTGCCCCCCTCCATCTTCAACCAGCAATGGCATCAACTCCTTTTCTCGCTTTTCTTTCTTTTTTTTTTTTTTTTTTTTGGAATGGAGTCTCACTCTGTCTCCCAGGCTGGAGTGCAGTGGCTTAATCTCAGTTCACTGCAACCTCTGGCTCCTGGGTTCAAGAGATTCTCCTGCCTCAGCCTCCCAAGTAGCTGGGATTACAGGTGCACGCCACCACATCCAGCTAATTTTGGTATTTTTAGTAGAGATGGGGTTTCACCGTGTTAGCCAGGATGGTCTCGATCTCCTGACCTCGTGATCTGCCCACTTCAGCCTCCCAAAGCGTTGGGATTACAGGTGTGAGCCACCGCACCCAGCCTCTATTTTAATATTTTTTACAACACAATCAAGTGAGATTTATTATGAAAATGTAAATGAGAAAATTCAACAACCATTCTTGAAACAATAACTCAGTAAAATCGAAAATATGAATACCATCTTAACATGGCCCTAAAGCCAACCACATGCTTCTTTTTTTATACATAATTTCACCTTTTATTTTAGCTTCAGGCGGCACTTGTGCAGGTTTGTTACACAGGTGTATTGCGTGATGCTGTGTT
Source organism: Rhinopithecus bieti (assembly GCF_001698545.2). NCBI lineage: Eukaryota > Metazoa > Chordata > Mammalia > Primates > Cercopithecidae > Rhinopithecus > Rhinopithecus bieti. The sequence goes on along the minus strand of NW_016806928.1, from coordinate 38,341 downwards.
TTGGGATATGATTGATCCCATCACCCAGGTAGTGAGCACAGTACCCAATAGTTAGTTTTTCAACATTTGCTCCCCTCCCTACCTCCTTGTTCTAGTAGTCCCGAGTGTCTATTGTTGCCATCTTTATGTCCATGCGTACTCAATGTTTAGTTCTCATTTATAGGTGAAAACATGCAGCCAACCACGTCTTTAATGAGGAAACATTAGAGGCGTTTTCACAAAAGCCAGGAACAGGAAATTATGCTGACTAATACCTCTATTGTTTAATTTTTTTTTTTTTCTTCTGAGATGAAGTCTCGCTCTGTCACCCAGGTTGGAGTGCAGTGGCACGATCTCAGCTCACTGCAACCTCTGCCTCCTGGGTTCAAGCAATTCTCCTGCTTCAGCCTCCGGAGTAGCTGGGATTACAGGCCCACCACCATGCCCAGCTAATTTTTGTATTTTTAGTAGAGATGGGTTTTCACCATATTGGCCAGGCTGGTCTCAAACTCCTGACCTCAGGTGATCCACCTGCCTAGGCCTCCCAAAGTGCTGGGATTACAAGTATGAGCCACTGCACCTGACCTGTTTAACATGTTATTGATATTATTATCCCATAACAATTTGCCAAAAATAACCAGTTAGAGGTATAAAACATGACACATGGATTTTTATATATTTGATGTTTTAACCCTTTATATTCACTATTCTTTTGATGCTCAAACTGTTCCATGTTTGTGCCCCTTTTCAAGGTTGGGTTCAGGCTGTGTCATTTTTGTACATAGATCTCAGTAGTTTTTTAGAATAGCTTCTTTTTGCTAATATATGACAAGTTGTTCAGGTTATCCTTGAAAATATTTTCCTACCACTAGATAGAGTCTGAAATCGGTCTCTTATTACATATTACAGGATCCCCTATGGCTCTGCCCTTCTGGAGTTTTTTATCTTTTTAATTTTTTTTTTTTTTTTGTTTTTTCCTGACCCTGAGTCCTCCTTCTGTTGCCAGGCTGAATGCAGTGTCGGTGAATCTTGGCTTTACTGCAATTCTCTGCCGTGAATCCACTGGTTCAAAAGCGGTTCCTCCGCTTGCCCCGCCTGCGCTGAGTAGACTGGTAGACCTCCACCCCTTACCATTGCCTGCGCTACATTACTTTTTGTATTTAAGTAGAGACGGGGTTTCTCACCATGTTGGGCCCGTGATGGTCGTCAATCCTTGACCCTTGTGATCGCCTCTCCTTGGCCTCCCATAAGTGGGCTGTAGATCTACCATGGCGTGTATGCCACCGCACACTTTAACTTTCCTGGTCCCTTCCTGGCTCCCTTTTTAATGAAAATGCAATTTAGACATTATCACATCTGGGTCACTGGGTTGTGGTGTTTTTTCTCGTCTTTTTGTTATATTGGTTTTTGACAGCAGTCCTCCGCTTTGTTTAGGGCCATCTAGGCTGGAGCAGGATGGCACAACATCATAGAGACTCACTAAGCAACCTCGCGCCCCCTTTGGGTTCCAATGCTAATTATCTGGCCCTCCAACCTCCTGAGGTATCGGTGATATACTAAGCACCTGGCAAGACCCACGCAGCTAATTTTTGTATTTCTTCGTAGAATATCACGCGGGAGCTTTTTCGCCAGTGTTCTGGTCTTGAATACCCTGTATCCTTTGCCTTGGGTATTTTCTGTTTGGGGGTCTTCTCAAGAATGTATCTATCTTTGGCACTCATATCTAAGAACCTTGCTTAGTTGGATCAGACAACTATTCCAGCCGAAAATGTACAGTAAATTTGTCTAGAAAGAAGCAAAACAATTTAAATCATTAAGAGTCCAGTCATTGGTGGTTCCTGCCTGTAATCTCTCTCAAGAACACTAAGTTTGAGCTAAGGGTTGGGTTAGATCTCATTGAGTAGAGCCAGTGGCATCAAGTAGACTAGCCTCGCTGAGTGCCAATATGTGTAGAGCAACATGCATAGTGTGAGGAGCCTTGTCTGGTACAAAAAAATATCTTACTCAATACGCTAGAACGTTAGTCCTTGTGCCTGTAGTCCCTGCTCTACTTGACAGAGGTGCTTAACTCAAGATGGATCGCTTTGAGGCCCATGGAAAGATAGAAGGTTTAATAAGTTAGAGGAAGTGCCACTGCACTTCAGCCTGGGTGGACGACAGACTGGTCTCCAAAAAAAAAAAAATAAAAGAAAATAAATTGCAAGCATGTGATATAATTTCCAGTGAGAGAGTTTTACCCGAGACTGTCCTCTCACTGTTTATCGACGATTAACCCATATTAATCCAGCACTGTGGGAGGCCGAGGTGGGCGGATCACTTGAGGTTTCAGGTGAGTTTGAGGCCCTCCATACAGGACCAGAAACTCCTGTCTATATCTTCAATTAATTACAGAAAAATTAGCTTTAGCATTAGTTTGAAGTGTTTCCTCACGCCTTAGTCCTCAAATCACTCTGACAGTGGGCTCGCAGTGCCCTATGTGAATCCCGCGGTGGAAACCTGTCAGTAAAAGATGTCTAGCAGTGATGCCTTGGACATTGGTGTTAACACTAGCACGGGTGAGGCCATGCCTTTGAGCGACAGTAGGAAGATTACTGTCTCCAAAAGTAAAAAGAGAAAAAACAAACAACACATGACTCTAAAATTATTTGATATTTGCAAGTCTCTTCTCCTTTTCACATTTTTTCTTTCTTTCTCTTATTTTTTTTATTTGTTTTTTTTTTTTTTTTTTTTTTTGTAGAAATTGAGATGGAGTTTTGCTCTTATCGCCCAGGCTGGAGTACTTACTGCAGCCTCCACATCCCAGGTTCAAGTGATTCTCCTGTCTCAGCCTCCCGAGTAGCTCGGACTACAGGCATGTGCCAGCACGCCTGGCTAATTTTTGTATTTTTAGTAGAGATGAGGTTTTGCCATGTTCATCAGGCTGGTTCTGAACTCCTGACCTCAGGTGATCTGCCTGCCTCAGCCTCCCAAAGTGCTGGGATTACAGGCGTGAGCCACCATGCCTGGCCAGTCTTCATTAATCTAAAAGTGTTTTATAATCTCCCTTCTGATTTCTTCTTTGGCTCATTGATTGTTTAGGAGTGTGTTGTTTAATTTCCATATACTTGTGAATTTCTCAATTTTCTTCTGCTATTGATTTATATTTTTCATTTCCTTGTGGTTAGAGAACATGCTTTGTATGATTTCACTTCATTTGAATGTACTGAGATTTGTATTGATATACCTTACATAACATATAGTCTACCTTATAGAAAGTTCCACGTGCACTTGAGAAGAACGTGTATTCTGCTGTTGCTGGATGAGGTGTTTTGCAGCTGCTGAGGAGAGATAGATGGGAATATGACAAGTTAAATGTTCACAAACTCATTATTCTTACTGAGTTTAGTAGTTTTTCTGAATGCATGCTCTTCAAATTGTGGTAAGCCTTTGATGAATTTCCAATGTTCTGAAAAAAGTTGATTTTGACAATTTTTGCTTTTGCTTTCCTTGCCTTTATGGAAGTGCAGATTTGCGGAGGTCCTCACTCTGCCATTCCAGAAGTACCGCCTCCAAAACACTGTTTTAAAGACACTTAAAATAATTATCTGTGATTCTGGCTGAAGTAATCAGGTTCATCAGATTCATTTGTTTCATTTCTTTTTTATATTTAGGGAGTGCCTTTTTTTCTTCTTGATTTAATTTTTAAAAATTATGCAAATCATTTGCATGTTTCCAAAGTCAAGATCTAGTTCCATCGTTACCCTTTCCTCCCCTATGAGTTACGTTAAAATTAGTTTTGATGATTCCTCATTGTTTCTTTTAAAATAGAAGCAATTGCTACATATGAATAATTTTCTCTTCCCATGCCTCTTTGCTTTTTCTCTCCATTGCAGAATGGATCACTCTATTGTAGAATACCAAGCTCATCCTCATTTAAAAGGGCTTTGAAGCCTGGCCAACATGGTGAAACCCCATCTCTACCAAAAATACAAACATTAGCCGGGCGAGGTGTTGTGCACCTGTAATCCCAGCTACTTGGGAGGCTGAGGCAGAAGTGCTTGAACCTGCGAGGTGGGTTCAGAATATGAGGCATTCTGTATTTTATCTGGCAATCTTGTTTAGAACCCAAATCAAGTAGGTAATATGGGCTTGCCTTTGTGTTCACTGTCTGGAAAGAAGAAGTAGGCTTGGGCTGGTGTGGAATCACTCCCTCCAAGCTGTTAGTCACAGAGTTTTGTGCTGGAAGAGGACTGGCTTAGACATTTTTTTCTGGCTCATCTCTTGCTTTTCCGTCAGAGACACCCTCATCCCCTAGTCATGCTGAATCATCTGCAGTCTTATGCATTGGCCACACAGTCATCATTTGGCACATGCTATTCCCTATGCTGCTACTACCTCTTTCCCTCATTCTCTATTTGACTAATTCCTACTGGTTCTTACAACAAGAGTTTCAGGCCGGGGATAGTGGCTGATGCCTGTAATCCCAGCACTTTAGAAGGCCAAGGCAGGAGGATCACTTGAGGCCAGGAGTTTGAGACCAGCCCGGCCAATGTGGCAAAACCCCGTCTCTACTAAAAACACAAAAATTAACTGGACATGGTGGTACACACCTGTAATCCCAGCTACTTGGGAGGCTGAGGCAGGAAATCGCTTGAACCTGGGAGGTGGAGGTTGCAGTGAGCTGAGACTGCGCCACTGCACTCCAGCCTGGGCGACAGAGCGAGACTCCATTTCAAAAAAAAAAGAACAAAAGAACAAGAGTTTCAGGTTTCAGACTCTAATGTAATGAGCAAAGGCCAAATAGAAGTAATATGCTCACTCCCATTTTCTTGAAATAGGTGACTATCTGGATCTATTTTACATTTTCCTACTTCATATAGAGACATAGGTTCAGAGAAAGAGTTCTCTACTACAAGAAAACAACAATTCAAGTGTGATAATAAATAGCAACTGATTATCCTTCCCAGTGTTGGGGCAGCAAATGTAGTGGTGGGGATCGTTGTGAGCTAGTGAACATTAAGCCCTTCTAAAAAGGGACAACCACTACTCAATTCTACCAAATGTTGCCACGTGGGAATGCATGCCTAATATTGTCAGATCATTTGGTTTTTCAAGAAAAGCCAGAAAACATGGTGTGTGTGTGTGTGTGTGTTGTGAATCTTTTTCATTTACAAATGTTAGGTCTTTTTTTTTCTTTTACTCTAAGGAGGTCAAATAAAACTCACTGAAGGTGGTCATTCCTGTAATCCCAGCATTTTGGGACGCCAAGGCAGGCGGATCACCTGAGGTCTGAAGTTCAAGACCAGCCTGGCCAAAGTGGTTAAACTCTGTCCCTACTAAAAATACAAAAATTAGCCGGGCATCTTGGTGGGTGCCTGTAATCCCAGCTACTTGGGAGGCTGAGGCAGGAGAATTGCTTGAACCCGGGAGCTGGAGGTTGCAGTGAGCTGAGATCGTGCCACTGCACTCCAGCCTGTGTGACAGAGTAGAGATTCCATTTCAAAAAACAAAAACAAAAGAAAACAAAAAAACACTCAGTGAAAATGAGTGGCTGGATTCAGCTGTAGGGCCACCAGATTGAGGTCTTCTATTACATGTTCAAATCTGACATCACTTTTCAGAGGCCTGTATTAAGTGCTCTTCCTATGTATTTTGTGCTTAACTCTGAGCACCATGGCATAATTGCTTTCCTGTTGTTCTCCCTGAAAGCAGAAACTCTGCATGTCATTTTCTTAACGCAGCAACTAGCAGAGTGCCTGAGACATAGTAGACGTTCACACGAATGAATGAATAAGTGAATGTATCTAGGTCACCCCTGTTTTCCAGCCACAAGATAAAATCTTTTCTTTCTTTCTTTTATTTTGAGATGGAGTTTCACTCTTGTTGCACAGGCTGGAGTGCAATGGTGCGATATCAGCTCACCGCAACCTCCGCCTCCTGGGTTCAAGCGATTTTCCTGTCTCAACCTCCCGAGTAGCTGGGCCTACAGGCATGTGTCACCACGCCCGGCTACTTTTTTGTATTTTTAGTAGAGATGGGGTTTCTTCATGTTGGTCAGGCTGGTCTCAAACTCCCGACTTCAGGTGGTCTCCCGACTTCAGCCCTTCTCAGCCTCCCAAAGTGCTGGGATTACAGGCGTGAGCCACCGCGCCCAGCCACAAGATAAAATTTTCAAAGGCAGAACACTAATATCCTTTCCCCATCCCAGAATGGTGCAAAAAAGTTAAAAAACAATTCCTTTGGACATAAAGTTAGAAGTATTTTTCTGTTTAAGACTGGTAAACAGTGGAAGTTTAATAGTTGATTGCCTCTTAGAAACCACATGTGAAGCAGACAATCAATCAGGCTTCAAGAATTTGGCACTGGTTTATAGTTCTAGTTGCAGTGGTTTTAAAATAATGTGACTTATATTCAGTCCAAATGCATTATTGTTAATATTTTATCAGAGAGTTATTGTTTTCCCTTTGAATATGTCTCATTACAGGCGCTGCTGCATTATTAAGTACAAATGTAATACATCCAAAGACCAATTTTTCCCACCCCTGCAGTATGAATTTCTGATTTTATAATAGAAGTCAATGAGAAAGTCAGATTCATTTAATCTAAATTTACAGCACACTTGGTTAGAATGCATGCATTCTTTTATTTGAGGGATACCTGCATAATCATGTAATATATGTTATGCTCTGCAACAGAATAATACAAGCAAATGGAGCCAACTCCATTGTTAACAACAATAGAGCAGCTGCATCGTGACTGCAGAGATCACTGGATACATCATCTGGGGACTCTTAGCCATTGGAACAATCAAAAGTGAATCTTCTGGCTGGGTGCGGTGGCTCATGCCTATAATCCCAGCACTTTGGGAGGCTGAGGCGGGTGGATAATGAGGTCAGGAGTTCGAGACCAGCCTGGTCAACATGGTGAAACCCCATCTTTACTAAAAACACAAAAATTAGCCGGGTGTAGTGGCGTGCGCCTATAGTCTCAGCTACTCGGGAGGCTGAGGCAGGAGAATCGCTTGAACCCGACAGGCAGAGGTTGCAGTGAACTGAGATCATGCCACTGCACTCCAGCCTGGGCGACAGAGAGAAACTCCATCTCAGAAAAAAAAAAAAGAATGAAACTTCCAAATTTCCACAAGGAAACAATAGCACATCACATATACATGCTGTTACTTACACGCCTTTTTCTGCTTTCTGGTAAATGTTTTAAGTCGAATGTGATGACCTGAACACTGTTAAAAAGCAATTATGCCTTCAACTCTGTCTACAGAATCTCCATTCAAAAGACTAAAGGAATTTTTAATCATATTTATATTTAGAAATGATCATGAAATTTATTAACAATTTATGTATGTATAGATTTTTGGATGGAGTCTCGCTCTGTCGCATACTGGATGGAAGGCGTGATCCCGTTCCACTGCAACCTCCGACCTCCCGGTTCAAGCTTTTCTCCTGCCTCAGCCTCCCGAGTAGCTGGGATACAAGTATGCACCACCACGCCCAACTAATTTTTGTATTTTAGTAGAAGACGTGGGTTTCACCATGTTGGCCAGGATGGTCCTCAATCTCCTGACCTCATGATCTGCCTGCCTCGGCCCTCCTATAAGTGCTGAGATTACAGGTGTGAAGTCCATCCACGCCTGGTGATAATATATATTTTTAAAAACTATGAGGCATGAACATGCCTTAGGCAAATGAGGATGGGCACATGGGCAGAGCTTCCGGCATATTGCCATCGATTACAAGGGTAACTGTCAGTGGATTAGAGTATGCATTAGAAAATTTACCATAGATATCTGATTTACCCTTTGCCTTATATCACATTTAAAATCATTGTTTTCCCTGGAGAAGAAATCTAGAGGAGAGTTAAAGAGATAATTCTTCCGGCCCAGTGGCTCACGCCTAATAATCCCAGCCATTTTGGGAGGCCGAGGCAGGTGATCACCTGAGGTCAGGAGTTTGAGACTCAGCCTGGCTAACATGGAGAAACCCTGTCTCCTACTAAAAATACAAAAATTAGCCGGGTTGTGATGGTGGAGGCTACCTGCAATCCACTACTTCGAGGGCTAGGTAGAAGGATCATGTGAACCTGCAAAGCAGAGGTTCAGTGAGCGCTGAGATCACGCCTTGCACTCCAGCCTAGGCAGCAAGAGCAGAACCCATCGCAAAAAAAAAAAAAAAAAAAATTATTATGTTACAATTTATTTATTTATAATTTTATTTATAAATACAAATAACAAATCATTTAAATTTATTTTAAAATATAAACATATTATATTTTAATAATTTATTTGTAATAAAATATACAATATTTATTTATAATTTATTAAATAATATATATATATATTCATTGTTGAGAATGGAGAAGCTTGACAAGAGCTAAACTGTCTTGGGGGTACATGCATGGGCATCAAGTCCTCGAGGTAAAGGCCAGATTCCAGAAGGTTTCTATAACGACCCCAGCTCTGTCTATTCCCACTGTGCCCCATCAGCACCAGGTGTATTTCTGGCACTACACAGCCCACCTTTAGGAAATTAATCCTTGTATAATATTTAGAAAACAGTGAATTTAAGCAACTTGAGAATAAGAGCCTGTAGAATGGGAGAAGCTTTGCAAATAAATTTTTAAATGTGCCACAAGTATTTTTTTGTTTCCCTTCCCCCAAGGCAGCTGGGTCCAGCAGATTTCAAGAACAGTAAAATAAAGAAATACATTTGTTGTTGTTGTTGTAGTTATTTATTTTATTTATTATTTTAGATATGGGGTCTTGCTCTCTCACCCAGGCTTGGGTTCAGTGGTATGATTATAGCTCACTGCAGCCTTGAACTCAAGTGATTCTCCTGCCTGAGCCTCCCAAGTAGCTAGAACTAAAGGGATGCACAATGCTTGGCTAAATTTTTAATGACTTTTGTAGACACGGGGTTTTGCCACGTTGCCCAGGTTGATCTGGAACTCCTGGGCTCAAGCAATCCTCCCTTGCCTCACCCTCCCAGAGAACTGGGATTACAGGCGTGCGCCGCCATGCACAGCTTGTTGTGATTTGTAACTGTCCTGTCATAAATTGGTTTTTCACTGGAGACTAGTGATTAGAATAAATCAGTTTGTTTCCAAATTGTGGTCTAAGATCTCCAGACAACTGACATGAGAAGGCTTATTAAAAATGAAAATTCGTAGGGTGTGGTGACTCATGCCTGCAATCCCAGCACTTTCGGAGGCCAAGGTGGACAGACTGCCTGAGGCCAGGAGTTCGAGACCAGCCTGGCCAACATGGTGAAACTGTCTCTACTAAAAATACAAAAAATTTAGCCAAGCGTGGTGGCATGCACCTGTAAACTCACCTACTCGTGAGGTTGAGGCAGGGGAATTGACTGAACCAGGGAGGTGGAGGTTGCATTGAGCTGAGATCTCACCACTGTACTCCAGCCTGGGTGACAGAGTGAGGCTCCGTCTCAAAAAAAAAAAGAAAAAAAAAAGGCTGGGGTGGTGGCTCACGCCTGTAATCCCAGCACTTTGGGAGGCCGAGACGGGAGGATCACAAGGTCAGGAGATCGAGGCCATCCTGGCTAACACGGTGAAACCCCGTCTCTACTAAAATACAAAAAATTAGCCAGGTGCGGTGGCGGGCGCCTGTAGTCCCAGCTACACGGGAGGCTGAGGCAGGAGAATGGCGTGAACCTGGGAGGCGGAGCTTGCAGTGAGCCAAGATCACGCCACTGCACTCCAGCCTGGGCCACAGAGCCAGACTCCGTCTCAAAAAAAAAAGAAAATTCCTGGGCCCAGACCTACAGAGTCTCCAAGTCTGACTAATCTGCCAATTGCAACTGCTTCTTACCACATCAGAGTTTGAGATCCACTGAGCTAGGTGAAATTGAGGGCCTCTTTGTCCTACAAAATTCTGCAAGACATAGAGGGTCTTCGCAAAGTTAAGCATGTTGGTAGCAGAAGCTTCTACTCCTCCCTTGCAAAAGATTTAATAAACCTGAAAAGGGCTTCTTGAAATGGGATTTAGTTAACAGATGAGGTGTAGTATATAGAGACCTAGCCAATCTTGGACTATGTGAACAGATAGCACTTAAATATCTGTTCAGGGCATCAGATATGAAGTTGATCAGTTGGTCTTGGCACAGTGGCTCACGCCTGTAATCCCAACACTTTGGAAGGCCAAGGCCAGAGGATTGCTTGAGTCCAGGAGTTTGAGACCAGCCTGGGTAATGTAGTGATATCCCGCCTCTACAAAAAGTTAGGCCTGGTGGGTAGCTCACGCCTGTAATCCCAGCACTTTGGGAGGCTGAGGCACGTGGATCACTTGAGGTCAGAGTTCAAGACCAGCCTGGTCAACATGGCAAAACTCCATCTCTACTAAAAATACAAAAATTCCCCAGGAATAGTGGTGTGTACCTGTAATCCCGGCTACTTGGGAGGCTAAGGCATGAGAATTGCTTGAATCCAGGAGGCAGAGGTTGCAGTGAGCTGAGATCGTGCCACTGCACACTCCAGTCTGGGCAACAGAGTGAGAGTCTGTCTCAAAAACCAAAACAAAACAAGACAAACAATAAAAAACCCAACCAACCAACCAAACAACAATAAAAAACCCCAAAACGTAAAAAAATTAGCTGGGCATGGTGGCACGCATCTGTGGTCCCAGCTACTCAGGAGGCTGAGGTGGGAGGATCACCTGAGCCTGGGGGTCGAGGCTGCAGTGAGACGTGATCAGGCTACTACACACCAGTCTGGGCAACAAAGCAAGACCCTGCCTCAAAAAAAAAAAAAAAGAAAAGAAAAGATCAGTCTATTTTAAACCTAGTAACAAATCCAAATTAATTCAGGTTCATTCCTCTCTGGGTGGAGGTTATTTGTCTTTAAAACCTACCAGAAATTGAAAAAGAGTTCACAGAGAGCAGCCTGAGGTTTTTTTGTTTTGTTTTGTTTTGTTTTTTCTTTGACGAAGTTTCGCTTCTTGTTGCCCAGGCTGGAGAGCAATGGCACGATCTCAGCTCACTGCAACTTCCACCTCCCACATTTGAGTGATCCTCCTGCCTCCGCCTCCCAAGTACCTGGGATTACAGGCATGCGCCACCACACCTGGTCAATTTTGTATTTTCACTCTGGGTATTTTTACTCTGGGTATTTACTCAGAGTATTTTTACTCTGTCGCCCAGGCTGGAGTATAGTGGCTTGATCTCGGCCCACTGCAACCTCCGCCTCCCGGGTGTTTGGGACAAACTGCCCCAAAAAGCTTCTTGGTACTGCCAACACTCCCCCCACACCTCTCCGTGCTGCCCACCCTTTCCCAAGCCTTTTAACATTTCTAAGCCCTTATCTAGGCTCCGCGGTGGAGCCAGCAGACTTTACCTATCAGGCCTTGCTACGATAAACAAACCCCAATTACAAACCATCCGGATCACACAGTGGGAGGTCACAGGAAGCATAAACGAGCTTTACCTACACTCTCCTGTAAGTAAGTTCCTTCATCTAGCTGCTACCATAAACGTCACAAGGTGATATATGGCAAAGTTAACCAACAAACGACCCCAGGGTCTCTCTTCCCCATATAAACCCTTCATTTTGTAAGCTCAGGGCTGCCTCCTGTCTGTGCTGGAGCAGCTGGCAGGTTAATAAAGGCTTGCCTAAACTTGGGTCTCTCTGTCTCTCTCACCCTTTGTCTCAGCTAACCTTACACCAAGTTCAAGCGATTCTCCTGCCTCAGCCTCCTGAGTAGCTGGGATAACAGGTGTATGCCACCACGACCGATTAATTTTTGTATTTTTAGTGAAGATGGGGTTTCACCATATTGGCCAAGCTGGTCTCGAACTCCTGACCTCAAGTGATCTGCCCTCCTCAGCCTCCCAAAGTGCTGGGAATACAGGCATGAGCCACCGCGCCTGGCGCCCTCATTTTCTAGATGAGGAAATTAGTGGGCCTTAGTAGATCTATCAACTTACTTACATTGTATTGAGAATTTTACATGTAGGGCCATTTCTGTGGGGGAAGCCTCCCAAGTTTTCATCGGATTCTCAAAGGGATCTGTTATAGACCTCCACCAAATTAGTTTCTATCTCAAAAATTCATCCCTTGTGGCTTCAGAAGGTATTTATCTTGGGAAACAGTAGAATTGTCAAGAAATCTAAAGCACTGGTTTTGGAATCACTAGCATAAGCCATCATGGTGTCAAAAGACAAAATCACAACAAATTTAGTTTAAAGATCTCAATTGGCTTTATCGCGATTCTAGAATCGGGCAACATTTTATTCCATAAAACAGAATAAGTGTTCCAATGACTTGAGCACAGGAGGTTGGCTTTATAGATAGAAAGGGGGCTGAAGAAAGCAGAAATGAACAAAAAGTAGGGGACAGGAGAGAGATAACAACCTATTTCCCAAATATGTCAGCTTCAACTTGGTGACATGGAACTTAGCATGGGTAATTCCATTTTGACTTTTAGTCGGGTCTGCTAGGGCCTAATGCAGAAGCTTAGTCCAAAATAATGGCCCCCTTAATTTTTATTTAACAACAGAAATACTTTGGTGATGGCAAAGCAAACAAACAAACAAACATAATCTGAACATTTTGCCCTTCCCATCACATCAACATACCTCTTTTATTCCCAGATGTCTCCAAGCTAGACTAGACAACATGTATTTTTTTTTTTTTTTTTTGAGACAGAGTCTCGCTCTGTTGCCCAGGCTGGAGTGGAGTGCAATGGCGCAATCTCGGCTCACCACAACCTCCACCTCCCGGGTTCAAGCGATTCTCCTGACTCAGCCTCCTGAGTAGCTGGGATTACAGGCATGCACACCACGCCCAGCTAATTTTGTATTTTTAGTAGAGATGGGGTTTCTCCATGTTGGTCAGGCTGGTCTCAAACTCTCAACCTCAGGTGATCCACCCCCGTTGGCCTCCCAAAGTGCTGGCATTACAGGGGTGAGCCACCTCGCCCGGCCTGACAACATGTATCTTTATTACCCTCTGGAGTCACAAACATAAACATAATCTGTAAAACATTTTGCATCTTTGTCCCACAAAATAACTTAGTCTACCAGGAAATTCACCTCAGGCTCTGCAGACCTGCATTCAAAATCCTGTTACAAAACTTGAGTCTTGGAATTTACCTCTCTAGGGCAATTTCCTGGTCTACTTTAGGTCTTTTGTGAGGAACAAATTAGCAGTTGCTCAATAGATTATGGCTACAAGAGGGGTGGAGAAGTTTCCACCCTTGCACAAAACTCTACAAGGCAATAGTTTAACTTCTTTAGCATTCTTTCTTTCCTTCTCTCTCCCTCTCCCCATTTCCCTTCCTCCTTCTCTCTCTTTCCCTCTCTCTCCTACCTCCCCGCATTGCCAGCACCCACTTCTTGACAAAAGCACCCCCAGGGTGAAACACCATATGCTGTTCTGGAAAGAAGATAGTCTTAAGATAGAAATATACCCCACTAGACCACTAATTTCTACGTAGCTTTGGGCAAGTCATATGCTCTGTCTGAGGCCCGGTTTTCTCTTCCATAAAATAGGAGTAATACCCAACTTTCAGGATGGTGCCAGGCGCTTAAGCATTCAGCAATGGTGTTATTACCATAAGTAGGTGCCGTTTCCAGCCCAGGCCCTGGGCCAGCTTCTCTTTTATGGAGCAGCCTGGAACTGTGTCTGCAAAAAGAGCAAGAAACAGACCTAGGACCATGTAAATAAAAGTATATAGTATGCACTCTTTTGTGTAAGGCTTCTTTCATTCGGCATAATATTTTGCCATCATGCACTTTTTCCCTTTGGTGCTTTAGGCACGGTGATGTCCTGGTGGCCACTGAGGACCTCCATACTCCAGACCCATACAGTCTTACCAACCTCAGTGGCAGCAGCTCACACAAGTACCCTTCTCCAACACACAGGTGGCCTCAAGCATAATTCATCTGTCTTAGATGTGTCAGCAGTGGGCATATTCCAGCGTATGAATGTACCACAGTCCATTCAGCCATTCTGCTAATGGACATCTACGCTGTTTCCAGTTTTTGACTATCATGAATACAGCCACTAAGAATATTCCAGTACAGGGGCCAGGCGCAGTGGCTCATGCCTGTAATCCCTGCACTTTTGGGGGCTGAGGTGAGCGGATCACGAGGTCAGGAGATTGAGACCATCCTGGCTAACACGGTGAAATCCCGTCTCAACTAAAATACAAAACAAAATTAGCCAGGCGTGGTGGCGGGTGCCTGTAGTCCCAGCTACTCGGGAGGCTGAGGCAGGAAAATGGCATAAACCCGGGAGGCGGAGCTTGCAGTGAGCTGAGATCCGGCCACTGCGCTCCAGCCCCGGCGACAGAACGAGACTCCGTCTCAAAAAA
>NW_016806928.1:18323-21224 GCF_001698545.2 Rhinopithecus bieti | reverse complement strand
TTTTTTTTGAGGTGGAGTCTCGCTCTTGTCACCCAGGCTGGAGTGCAATGGTGTGATCTTGGCTCCCTGCAACCTCTGCCTCCTGGGTTCAAGTGATTCTTCTGTCTCAGCCTCCTGAGTAGCTGAGATTACAGGCTCCTGACACCATACCCGGCTAATTTTTGTATTTTTATTAGAGACAGGGTTTCACCATGTTGGCCAGGCTGGTCTCAAACTCCTGACCTCAAATGATCTGCCCCCCTTGGCCTTCTTTTACTCTTTTCTCATCACTATACTAATGAGGAACAAGGCATTAAAAAATTTCAACTTTCATTTTAAATACAGGAGGTATATGTGCAGGTATGTTACATGAGACAATTGCATGATGTTGAGGTTTGGAGTATGGATCCTGTTACCCAGGTAGTGGGCATAGTACTCGATAGGTCTTTTTTTTTTTTTAGATAGAGTTTTGTTCTGGTTGGCCAGGCTGGAGTGCAGTGGCATGATCTCGGCTCACTGCAATCTCCACCTCCCGGATTCAAGCAATTCTCCTGCCTCAGCTCCCCCGAATAGCTGGGACTACAGGCACACACCACCACGCCCAGCTAATTTTTGTATTTTTTGTAGAGTTGGAGTTTCACCACGTTTGTCAGGCTGGTCTCGAACTCCTGACCTCAGATGATCCACCCACCTCAGGTGATCCACCCACCTCAGGCTCTCAAAGTGCTGAGATTACAGGCGTAAGCCATTGCGCCCAGCCCATAGGTCGTTTTTTTAACCCATACCTCCTTCCCTCCACCCTCTAGTAGTCCACAGTGTCTATTGTCTGCATATTTATGTCTAGTGCACTCAATGTTTAACTCCCACTTATAAGTGAGAATATGAACTATGCGATTTTCTGTTCTTGCGTTAGGTTGCCTAGGATAACGGCCTCCAGTTCCATCCATGTTGCTGCAAATGACATGATCTTGTTCTTTTTCATGGCTACATAGTATTCCATGGTGTATATGTACCACTTTTTAAAAAATTCAGTCTACCTTTGATGGGCATTTAGGTTGATTCCATGTGTTTGCGATTGTGAACGGTGCTGTAATGAACATACGTGTGCATGTATCTTTTTGATAGAATAAATGATTTTCCTTTGAGTATATATCCAGTACTAGGACTTCTGGGTAGAATGGTAGTTCTATTTTAAGTTCTTTGAGAAATCTCCAAACTACTTTCCACAGTGACTGAACTAGTTTGCATTCCCACCAACAGTGTATAAATGTTTCCTTTCCTCCACAGCCTCGCCAATGTCTACTGTTTTTTGACTTTTTGATAATAACTATTCTGGTTGTAAGATGATATATCATTGTGGTTTTGATTTGCATTTCTCTGATGATTAGTGATGTGGAGCATTTTTTCATATGTTTGTTGGCTGCACGTATGTCTTCTTTTGAGAAGTGTCTGTTCATGTCCTTTGTCCATTTTTAAATGGGGTTGTTTTTTGCTTGCTTATTTAAGACCCTATAAATTATGGATATTAGGATTTTGTCAGATGCATAGTTTACAAATATCCTCTCCTACTCTGTAGGTTGTCTGTTTGCTCTGTTGATGGTTTCTTTTGCTGTGCAGAAGCTCTTTAGTTTAATTAGTTCCCACTTGTCTATTTTTGTTTTCGTTACAATTGTTTTTGGGGACTTAGCCAAAAATTCTTTGCCAAGGCCAGTGTCGAGAAGAGGTTGTCTTCCAGGATTTTTTTTTTTTTCGAGATGGAGTTTCGCTCTTATTGCCCAGGCTGGTGTGCAATGGAGTGATCTCGGCTCACCACAACCTCCGCCTCCTGGATTCAAGCGATTTTCATGCCTCAGCCTCCCGAATAGCTGAGATTACAGGCATGCGCCACCACACCCAACTGATTTTGTAGTTGTCGTAGAGACGGGGTTTCTCCATGTTGATCAGACTGGTTTCAAACTCCTGACCTCAAGGGATCCGCCCACCTTGGCCTCCCAAAGTGCTGGGATTACAGTTGTGAGCCACCACGCCTGGCCATCTTCCAGGATTTTTATAGTTTGAAGTCTTACATTTAAATCTTTAATCCATTTTGAGTTGATTTTTGTATATGGTGAAAGGTAGGGGTTCAGTTTCAATCTTCTGCATATAGCTAACCAGTTATCCCAGCACCATTTATTGAATAGGGAGTCCTTTCTCTATTGCTTGTTTTGTCAGCTTTGTTGAAGATCAGATGGTTGTAGGTGTGTGGCTTTATTTCTCACTTTTCTATTCTGTTCCATTGGTCTGTGTGTCTGCTTTTGTACCAGTACCATGTTGTTTTGGTTACTGGGGCTTTATAGTATAATTTGAAGTTGGGTAGTGTGATGCCTCTGCCTTTGTTCTTTTTGCTTAGTATTTCTTTGGTTATTTGGGCTCTTTTTCAGTTCCGTATGAATTTTAGAATAGGTTTTTTTTTTTTTTTTTTAAATCTACAGAGTGCTCATGGCTCCAGTGAAGGAAACAGTAGTGAATGCTAAGTTCTAGTGCAAGGCCTTTTTTTTTTTTTTTTTTAAGACAGAGTCTTACTCTATCATCCAGGCTGGAGTGCAGTGGCATGATTATAGCTTGCTGCAGCCTCCAGCTGCGGGGCTCAAGTGATCCTTCCACCTCAGCCTCCTGAGTAGCTGGAAGTACAGGTGTGTACTGAAAGAACACAAACACATCCCAGTCAACTCCTTGCACTCCAACTCCCTGATCTGGGCCCCCAGGACCTGCCATATCTCCCTGATTATTCAGAACAAGATCTCCAGTGGATCGACAAACTTCCCCTGAAACAGATCCAGAATGGGTGGTGGACTGATACTAATGACCAAACCATCCTACCAGAAAAATTAGGACAACAAGTGTTAGAACACATCCACCGAACCACCCACCTGGGTGCCCGGC
>NW_016806928.1:12891-15790 GCF_001698545.2 Rhinopithecus bieti | reverse complement strand
ACCTCGAGCTATAAAAGGCAAGCGCACACATTGTTTCAGGGCCTCTTGTATGTTGTAGCACGGAGGGACCAAGTTCGAACTTGCATTAAAGATCCTTGCCGCTTGGCTTTGACTCTGGACTCTGGTGGTCTTCTTCGGGGAATAAACGGTCTGGGCATAACATGTACCACCATGCCTGGCTAATTTTATTTTCTTTTTTATTTTTATTTTTGTGGAGATGGGGGGGTCTTGCTATGTTGCCCAGGCTGGTCTCGAACTCCTGCGTTTAAGCAATCCTCCCACCTCAGCCTCTCAGAATGCTGGGATTAGAGACATGAGCTGCTGAGCTAGACTATAACGTGTTTTTATTATGCTATGTTTTACATTTACTTTCTGTTTTATAAAGAGATTTTAAAGCCAAGAATGGATGTTTAATTTTATTAAATGCCTTCTTAGCATTTATTAAAATTATGTGGCTTTACTTGTTTGATCTATTAATACAATGAATTGCTTTGGTACATTTCCTAATATTGAATCATTCTGGCATTTCTGGAATCAACCCATTTTGGTCACAGTGTGCTATTTTTTATCACTTTTAAAATTTTAATTAGGATTTAAAAAAAATCTTTGGCGTTAGTCAGTTTGGCTTGTAATTTTTCCTTTTTTGCCCACGAGATGCTTTCAATGATAGAAATGACAGAGCTTGCTGGTGGATTAGATGTCGGGATTCAGGATAAAGAAGGAATCAGCTCAGCTTTATGGCCAGATAGGGGGATGTTGGTACCTTTTAGTGAGCCAGCGGAGATGGAAAGTGGGTGGACCAGACTGTGTTCAAGTCAACAGGAAGTCTCCAAGGGAGTGCGAGGGATGGAGGTTATTGGAACCACCTCCTGAGAGCTTTCAAAATGTGCATTTCAAACTGAACGTGCTGAAGTTAAAATATGTTGCAAATTTCTGACTCAGAAGAGTGGACTGAGCACCTCTGTTTATTTCCTATCCTTCCTGAGGCCCCATTAAAATAATAAAGGAGCAGGGAAAAAAAAGTATAAGCCAATAACTAAGAAGAGATCATAGGCATTCATAGGCAGTCAGGAACCTGTGGTGGTGGTGGTGGGAATAGCTATGCATGAGGGATTTCAAAAATTCTGGGGAGAGGAAAGCCAATAGAAGGCTGATGACTAATATGGTGGGGAAGAGGGCCTGCTGGCCTAGAATATGTGCAGTGTGGGTTATAGCCAGGGACACAGCTGGGAGACACCAGGGTCAGAAGAGGTGAAAATAGGGGCATTACCAGGTTGCTGTGGGGAGGAAGTGTTGCTTCCTCATCCCTCTTTTATACTTTCACGCAGGATTTAAATATTTTTTTTTATTTAAAAAAATACATATATTTGAGACAGAGTCTCATTCTGTAGCCCAAGCTGAAGTACACAGTGGCATGATCTAGGCTCACTGCAACCTCCGCCTCCAGGACTCAAGAGATTCTCGTGCCTCAGCCTCCCGAGTAGCTGGGACTACAGGCGTGCACAACCACGCCTGGCTAATTTTTTGTATTTTAGTAGAGACAGGGTTTCGCCATGTTGTCCCAGGGTGGTTTCGAATTCCTGAGCTCAGGTGATCCACCTGCTATGGCCTCCCAAAGTGCTTGGATTACAGGCATGAGCCACCGCATCTGGCCACTTCCTGCAGGATGTCTGGCAGCCAGGCATCTAGCATCAAAGAAAAATGAACAACACTAGCAATAATAATACAACGAAAAATTAAAAATTGGCAGATTGTTCACTAAATAAACCTCCACCTCCCGGGTTCAAGCGATTCTCCCGCCTCAGTCTCCCAAGCAGCTGGGATTACAGGCACTAGCCACCGTGCCTGGTTCATTTTTGTATTTTTACTAGAGACGAGGTTTTGCTAAGTTGGCCAGGCTGGTCTTGAACTCCTGACCTCAGGTGATCTGCCCGCCTCAGCCTCCCAAAGTGCTGGGATTACAGGCGTGAGCCACCATGCCCGGCCAGAAAGCTTACAACTTTCAAAGTAAAGAAATACAAAGAAAATCAATGGAAGAACTAAAAATAGGCTCTAACCATATTTGTAGAAGAAGAAGTGATGGGGGAGGGGTTGTGCAGCTGAGCTAAATTCTCATCTGTCATGCCAGTAAGGGGATAGATAACATAAAAATGGGCCAGGCGCTGTTGCTCACCCCTCTAATCCCAGCACCCTGGGAAGCTGGTGCGGGTGGATTGCCTGAGGTCAGGAGTTCGAGACCAGCCTGGCCAACATGGTGAAACCCCGTCTCTACTAAATATATAAAAGTTAGCCCAGCATGGTGTCAGGAGCCTGTAATCCCAGCTACTTGGGAGGTTGAGACAGGAGAATCGCTTGAACCCGGGAGGCGAAGGTTGCAGGGAGCCGAGATCGCGCCACTGCACTCCAGCCTGGGTGACAAGAGTGAAATTCCATCATAACAACAACAACAACAACAACAACAACAACAACAATAACAAAAGATAAATAAAGAGTGGGATAGGCCGGGTGCAGTGGCTTCTACCTGTAATCCCAGCACTTTGGGAGGCCGAGACGGGCTAATCACCTGAGGTCAGGAGTTCGAGACCAGCCTGACCAACATGGAGAAACCTTGTCTCAACTAGAAGTACAAAATTAGCCAGGTGTGGTGGTACATGCCTGTAATCCTAGCTACTCGGGAGGCTGAGGCAGGAGAATCACTTGAACCCAGGAGGCAGAGTTTGCGGTGAGCCGAGATCGCGCCATTGCACTCCAGCCTGGCAACAGGAGCGAAACTCCATCTCAAAAATAAATAAATAAATAAATAGCGGGAGAATCAGATTATTTAGAGATACAGAGATAAAGCTCAGAAAAATCAAAGAAACCAAGGAGGAACAGATAAAATAGAGCACCAGGATAAAGG
>NW_016806928.1:6935-11505 GCF_001698545.2 Rhinopithecus bieti | reverse complement strand
TTTCACTGTGTTAGCCAGGATGGTCTCGATCTCCTGACCTTGTGATCCGCCCGTCTCAGCCTCCCAAAGTGCTGGGATTACAGGCTTGAGCCACCGGCCAACACTTCAAAACTTTTAACTGTCCCAAAGACTAAATTACAGTGGCGAAGAAGTGGAATGGAAACAGAAAGGAAAGAGCTCTTTGCAGAATTCCATTTGCTGTTCCCAACACTGAAAATGTTCTTCCACAAGATCTTTGACTGGCTGGCTAGCTCCTTGTCATTCAGGTCTCGGCTTAAGTGTCATTCCATTCATTCATCCAGCCAATAGTCATTGAGCAGCTTTAGGTGTGAGGCACTGATCTAGCAACTGGAGAGTCGGAAGGGGACTCTACAAACCCTCTACTCACAGGAAACAGTGAGAGGGACACAGACCATAAGCATATCAGTAGATAAATTATTGCCTGTTGGGTTTGCTGGGAAGCCAACTCTGAGATGTGTCAAAGACAAAACTAAGTCTGAGACAAAATTAACAAAAGCTCTTTATTCATAAACTTGCCTCAAGGGAACCCATCTGCCATCACTTGTGCTTCAGCTGGGATTCAAGGGTCTTAAAGAGTATGTTTTATAGAGTAAGAAGAGGAAATACTGAGATAGTCTCTGATTGACAAGTGTTCTCTTATGGTTGGGAATTTTGGAAGTGGGGAGACTTCCTAATTAATCTTCAGGTATATTTGGCAGTCCTTGGTTGGAACAGCTTGGGGACGTTTCAAAAGAGGAAGGATTGTTCAATCTTAAGGTCGGGGGTTTTCCGGAGTGGAATTTTCCTGGAACAAGTGGATAGCGATGGCCTGCTTTTTGCAAATAAATTGTCATAAAGGGGCCGGGTGCGGTGGCTCATGCCTGTCATCCCAGCACTTTGGGAGGCTGAGGCAGGTGAATCATGTGAGCTCAGGAGTTTGAGAACAGCCTGGCCAATGTGGCGAATCCCCGTCGTCTCTACTAAAATACAAAAATTAGCCTGGCATGGTGGTACATGCCTGTAATCCCAGCTACTTGGGAGGCTGAGGCAAGAGAATCGCTTGAACCCGAGAGGTGGAGGTTGCAGTGAGCCGAGATCACACCACTGCACTCTAGCCTGGATGACAGAGTGAAACTGTCTCAAAAAACAAAAACAAAAACAAAAAATAAAAGATAAAATTTGTCCTGGAGGGGTTGGGGAAGGGAGTGTGGCTACCATGCCAGGCAGTTTCTCAGATGGAGGTTAGCATGCAGGGTGTTAGTTAAGGAGTGCCCTTGGTATCAATAGCTGTGGGAGGTTGGGGAGTAGCCAGGCATGGGCAGAGGGAGAAGCTGAGCTGCCATGTGGGCACAACAAATACCTCATGCAACCCTCTGGGGTTCCCTATTGCTAGAGTGGCCCTTTGGAGTTGTCCTGAATTGGGAAGGGATGACCAGGTCTCTGTACTCCTCCAATAATCAGTCATTGGATGTGGCCACATCAACTTGGGCCTTTGTTTTTCCTTTAAGTTTTCAGTCTTCTGGTTACCTCTTTATTTACAGATGTGGAGGACTTTGCATATTACTCAATTATATTAAGTGACATGAGATGTAATTGGAGAGTTTTTTTGGTCTGTTTTTGTTTTTGTTTTGAGCCAGGGTTTTGCTCTTGTGACCTGGGCTCTTTTCACCCAGGCTGGAGTGCAGTGGCATGACCTCTGAGCCTCAAGTGATCCTCCCGTTTTGGCTTCCCAAAGTGCTGGGATTTCAGGCATGAGTCACTAGGTCTGGCCTAATTGGAGAGTTTTGAGCAAATAAGTGCTGTAATCTTACAGGGACATGGCCTTACATGCATTAAGCCAATCACAGGAACCATGGGACCAGTGTGGTAACAGAGGAGATAATGAGAAGAGGACTGATTCTGGATATACTTAAAAGGAAGAGTCAATAATGTTTGCTATAAATTAGATGTGGAGTATGAGAGGAAGAGAGGAGTCAAGGAAGACTTCAGTGTTTTTGGTGTGAACAAGTAACATTGCTCATTCTATTGAGAAGGAAAATACTGAGAGGAGCCGATTTGGGACAGGAAGAGAATCAAGATTTTAGTTTGGGACATTTTGAGTTAGACATTGCCATTAGATATTCAATTGGAGAGCTTGAATAGGTAGGTGGATATGTAAGTGTGGAATTCATGAAAGAGGTTAAGTTTAGAGATGAACATTTAGGAATCTTCAGCATATAGATGGCATTGGGAAGGTGGTCAATCTTGATTCTCTCTGTTTATTGACCAATTTGCAAAATAATGAGTTCCCTAGCGTTATCTTCAGGTGACCAATGAGTAGTTTCTTAAAAATATATCTTACCATGAACTCATGAATTTGAATATACAATGTTTCCATTCTATGAATTTGAATATACCAATGTTTCCATTCTATGCAACTGTAATTCCTATTGATGCTCACATCTTTGGCCAGTGGGAGTTCCTGTAAATTGGCACATTAATTCTTTTGACACTTTCCCAGCAGTCTTTGATAGCTTCCTTACTTTCTAGTATGAAGAGTTATTTCAAGCCTGTCTTGTATATTTCCTACCCTAGACCCAGAATCAGCTATTTCTTCAAGGAGCTCTGGTCTTTTCTAGTGTGAAATAGTATTTGGATACCACAATCTGGGCATTCTTTGCTACTGGATCAGTCATTGCTTTTATGCTTTTTCAGTGTTAGAGCTTGGAAATAGATTTTTTTTTTTCTATAAAGATAAGAAGCATAATGAGTTCATATATAATACTTCCTAAAATTTGAGACTAGAGAGTTTTGCTTAACCTCTTTGATATTCAATCTGTATCTCTATTTATTCTCTCATACCAAAAATTTCGATTTCCAATTTCATCAACATGTTACATGAAACACTCTGAATCAACACCAACACTACCACTAACATGATTGCTGAAAAGAATGGAAGACTTTTTGGACTTCCTTTTGCTTTTAGAGTATATTCTACTAAGAATGTATAGACAGATCACTGTATTTTTTTTTTTTTTTTTGATACAGGTCTCACTCTGTCACCCAGGCTGCAGTGCAGTGGCACAGTCATGGCTCACTGCAGCCTGGACCCCCCAGGCTCAAGCGATCATCCCACCTCAGCTTCCTGAGTAGCTGGGACTGACACCTGGCTAATTTTTGTTTTGTTTTGTTTTTTTTGGTAGAAACAAGGTTTCACCATCTTGCCTAGGGTGGTCTCAAACGCCTAGGCTCAAGCAGTCCTCCTGCCTCAGCCACCCAAAGTGCTGAGATTACAGGCATGAGCCTGGCCAAGTCACCATATTTAAAAATAAATGGAAATAATTATTCTCTGTGCAGTTATTCTACTAATTTGATAGATCATTGGTTTCATTTGTTTCATGCAGTTTTCAGTTTTTAGGGATTGCTTTAAAAAATTTAATTTTGTTTTCTAATTAGGTAAAACAGATGGTTTCAAAATCAAATATTCAAAGTATATTTGGAGAAGTCTAACTTCCAGCCTTGTCCCCCCCACCCTGTTCCCTCTCTCTATAAATAGGTAACTTAAAAATGTTTTTGCTTGTTTAGAAAATATAAGCAAATACAGGTTGAGAGACAATTTGCTGTGGTCCTCTCACATTTCTTCATATATTTTGAACAGAGTCACTGACTGCTTTTGTTTTGGCCTATCATTTTAGGGATGTCTGTGTAAGTTAACAGCCCTGGTACATAGAGATAGTGTCTTCCTTTGCAATGTAAGGCAGACATGCTTACTGTTCATTATAAAAAATTCAGATTTTTAGGCCAAGCACGGTGGCTCACGCCTGTAATCCCAGCACTTTGGGAGGCCGAGGCAGGTGGATCACGAGGTCAGGAGATTGAGACCACAGTGAAACCCCGTCTCTCCTAAAAATCCAAAAAATTAGCCTGGCGGGGTGGCGGGTGCCTGTAGTCCCAGCTACTTGGGAGGCTGAGGCAGGAGAATGGCATGAACCCAGGAGGCGGAGCTTGCAGTGAGCTGAGATAGCGCCACTGCACTCCAGCCTGGATGACAGAGCAAGACTCCATTTCATAAATAAATGTGTGCTTTAGTGCAAATGTACACCACTTAATATGAAATCTGTAGAGTTGCTAAATATTGAGCTCTGATTACATGTATTTTTAAAATACTTGATACTCAAAAACCAGTTTATCCCTGCTTCTTAATCTAGTTTAAGTTAACCCATATTAAATTTATTACATAAAACAAAGCTTTCCTTAATGACTTAAATTCAGCAAACATTTATTGATATCTAGTACCTACTCTCAAGAAACTCATAGGAAAATTTAAATTCTAGTTTTGTTATTAGATGTATATTTTTTCTTACAAAGTAATATCTATTAGTAAATCACATGTAATTTCAAAGAAATTTTAAAATGTCCTTTTCATCTTAGTTCTTCAGTTTTATCCAGATCAAGAAGACAAGACCAAAAAGTAAACATTTTGATTTCATAATGCCTTGGTAATAGCTATAAAAGTTGGACAAAATCAGTTATTCAAAATAACCTTGTCATTTGTTTAGCTATAAACAGGGAATCTGCAGCATAGAATAGT
>NW_016806928.1:0-6388 GCF_001698545.2 Rhinopithecus bieti | reverse complement strand
TTTCTTTTTTTTTTTTGAAACAGAGTCTCGTCTTGCTCTGTTGCCCAGGCCGGAGTGCAGTGGTGCAATCTTGGCTCACTGCAACCTCTGCCTCCCGGGTTTAAGCGATTCTTCTGCCTCAGCCTCCCGAGTAGCTGGGACTACAGGTGTTCACCACCATGCCTGGCTAATTTTTTTTGTATTTTTAGTAGAGACAGGGTTTCACCATATTGGCCAGGCTGGTCTTGAACTCCTGACCTCGTGATCCGCCTGCCTCGACCTCCCAAAATGTTGGGATTACAGGCGTGAGCCACCGTGCCCGGCGGCTTTGGTGAATTTCATTAGAGACTTCAGAGCTTATTTTTGAGAGCCCAGGAGGAACCCTACAGCCTGGGAAATGGCAAATTGCTTGTACGTGCCCATGTGTGTCTGTGTGTGCATATTAAAAAAGAATAAAAGAATAATTCAAGTAATTGTAGACATCTAGATACTTGGGAAAGCACCAGAACAAATTATGAACCAATAAATTTTCCAGCACTTAATAAAGCAAAAATTAGTGTGTGGCTAGCATTATGATCCCATAGTGAGCCAGTGTGCCAGGCTTATTCTGTTTTCTATTATGAGTGCCATGTCATGCTGATCCTGGAGAAGCAATAGGTGTAATCTATTTAGACTTCATTAAGGTTTACATGTCCTCCAGCATGCTTTTCTAATCAACAACCTAGACAGATAAGGCCTATATCCACTGTATCCAAGAAGACTTTCCTGCTTGCCAAAAGTGTAACAGGAACCCAATCATATTTATTAGTACTATTTAGAGCTAGTAGCAGCCTGGGGAGAGAGTGGTGGAGAAAAATGACAGGATCATAGGGAAAAGGTAAACACAACAAAGTAGAGGAAAAGGGAAAATATAATACCTTGGCTCATATATTGTTTATTATTTATGTATAGGAAAATATTATGTTCATCCCATATGGTACCTGACAGATACAATGGATGGCCTTGGCCTACCTATAGGGCTTTGATAGTAGAGCTTATTAGGTTTAATAAATACATTTTATAACCAAGGGATATATTTTTCAACTTATAGTACTTTTAAAAGCTATTTTATTTTTTTCTGATGATAGATAGAATTAACATTTTCTAAAAGAAAAAAATACACACAAAAAAAATCAGAGTATAGTAAGAGACAAATATAGCTTAGTGTTTAAACAACCATAAATTTTGGTGCCAGACAGTACTGGGTTCACATTCAGGCTCTACTACTTGACGGAACCATGTGACCTTTATCTTGCCTGAGTCTCAATTTCTGCAATAACAAAATGGGAATGATAGCACTTAATTTGTAGAGTTGTTGTAAAGATGAAAAGACCTTGGGTTTCCTACTTCAAATAATATGAAAGATTGAATAGTGCAATAAACCTTTCCATAACAAGGCACTTAGAAATCATGGCTAAAATACAATCCCAAGAAAGCAAATCTCAGGGAAACAAAAAGGAACATCAAATAGAAACCAAAGTGATAGTTAAGCCCCAAAACCACTTGTAGTTGCTGCTGTAAGAAGTGCAGAACTCTGTTTTTCAGTGTCTGTACAGGGATCCAGCACAGCACACAGGGCTCTCGGGCCCACACAAGGGGGCGGGGGATGTTGGAACTGCAGCTTCGTATGAAGTCAGGACTGTCTAAGAAATACAGCCTAGTGAAACAGTAGGCCAGAAAAACAGTCTTCTTGCAGCAAGGGGAGAAAACAAGTCTTGTTTGTCTCAGTTCCCCCTTTAAGTGGTGAAAAAGTCTTCCCTGAAAATTTAGAGCTGGCTGTTAGCCTGCCTTCATATGTGGTTAGAATTTAAATTTATATCACCTATTGGCCGGGCGCGGTGGCTCATGCCTGTAATGTCAGCACTTTGGGAGGCTGAGGCAGGTGGATCACCTGAGGTCAGGAGTTCAAGACCAGCCTGGCCAACATGGTGAAACCCCATCCCTACTAAAATACAAAATTAGCTGGGCATGGTGGCATGTGCCTGTAATCCCAGCTACTTGGAAGGCTGAGGCACAAGAATCCCTTGAACCCGGGAGGTGAACATTGCAGTAGGCCGAGATCGTGCCACTGCACTCCAGCCTGGGTGA
Organism: Rhinopithecus bieti; assembly: GCF_001698545.2. Lineage (NCBI taxonomy): Eukaryota > Metazoa > Chordata > Mammalia > Primates > Cercopithecidae > Rhinopithecus > Rhinopithecus bieti. The sequence continues at coordinate 4,282 of NW_016806928.1, read as the reverse complement.
CAGAGCAAGGCTCCTTCTCAAAAAATTTTATATTACCTATTGTCTTAGTTCATTCATGCTGCTATAACAAAATGCCAAAGACTGGGTAATTTACAAACAATAGAAATGTATTTCTCACAGTTCTGGAGGCTGAAAAGTCCAAGACCAAGGTGCTGGCAGATTTGGTGTCTAGTGAGGGCTGCTCTCTGCTTCAAAGATGGTGCTTTGTTGCTGTATCCTCTGGAGGGGATGAATGATGCTTCCTCACAGAGCGAGAAGGATGAACTTGCTCTCTCCCTCCTTTTCTCTTTTCTTTTTTTTTTTTTTTTTGAGACAGAGTCTTGCACTGTCGCCAGGCTGGAGTGCAGTGGCTCGATTGAGCTTGGCTCACTGCAATCTCTGCCTCCCGGGTTCAAATGATTCTCCTGCCTTAGCCTCCTGAGTAGCTGGGATTACAGACGCTCACCACCATGCCCAGCTAATTTTTTGTATTTTCAGTAGAGACGGAGTTTCACTATGTTGGCCAGGCTGGTCTTGAATGCCTGATCTCGTGATCCACCTCCCTCAGCCTCTCAAAGTGTTGGGATTACAGGTGTGAGCCGTGGCGCCTGGCCTTTTTTTGTTGTGTTTTTGAGACGGAGTCTTGCTGTGTCGCCCAGGCTGGAGTGCAGTGGAGCAATCTCGGCTCACTGCAACCTCCACCTCTCGGGTTTAAGGGATTCTCCTGTCTCAGCCTCCTGACTAACTGGGACTACAGGTGCCTGCCACCACACCTGGCTAATTTTTGTATCTTTAGTTGAGACAGGGTTTCACCATATTGGCCAGGCTGGTCTCGTACTCCTGACCTTGTGATCCACCCGTCTCGGCCTCCCGAAGTGCTGGAATTACAGGCGTGAGCCACGGACCGTGCCTGGCCTTATCTTAATTTTTATGATCTAAATTGAATACTATTATTATTTATTGATAGAGTTCATATGTGTTTAAATTCCCCTACCCCGTTTTTCCCAGTTTACTTGTTTGCCATTATTCTTATATCTCAGACCTTCATTATGGAATCATTCTTCCTAATATGATAGAAAATTCTCAATTTTTCCTTATCTGGAAATATCTTTATTTTTCCCTCACCTTTAAAAGATAATTTGGCCAAGCGCAATGGGTCATGCCTGTAATCCCAGCACTTTGGGAGGCTGAGGCGGGTGGATCTCCTGAGGCCAGGAGTTCGAGACCAGCTTGGGCAACATGGTAAAACCCCTGTCTCTATTTAAAAAAAAAATACAAAAATTAGCCGGGCTTGGTGGCGGGTGACTGTAACCCCAGCTACTCAGGAGGCCGAGGCATGAGAATAGCTTGAACCCAGGAGGCCGAGATTGCAGCGAGCTGAGATTGCGCTGCACTTCAGCCTGGGGTAGAGCGAAGACTCAGTCTCCAAAAAAAAAAAAAAGAAAAAAAAGAATAGAAACAAAGTAAAATCCAGGTTTGTGCTGTTTACCCGTATGTACAATGCCTCAGAATGATTGAAAATAAAAGGCTAAGACAGGATATTTTAGTTCCATACAGTAACCAAAAGAAATGTGAGTAGTTGTATTAATATCAGACAAGGGCCAGGCGCAGTGGCTCACGCCTGTAATCCCAACACTTTGGGATGCTGAGTCAGACGGATCACCTGAGGTCGGGAGTTTGAGACTAACCTGGACAACATGGCAAAGCCCTTTCTCTACAAAAAATACCAAAAAAAAAAAAAAAAAAAAAAAAAAAAAAAAAAAAAAAAAAAAAAAAAAATTAGCAGGGCGTGGTGGCAAATGCTTGTAACTCCAGCACTTTGTGGGACAGAGGCGAGCAGATCAACTGAGGTCAGGAGTTCGAGACCAACCTGGACAACATGGTGAAATGCCGTCTCTGCTAAAATACAAAAATTAGCTAGGCATGGTGGTGGGCACCTGTAATCCAGCTACTCGGAAGTCCGAGGCAGGAGAATTGCTGGAACCCAGGAGGCGAAGATTGTAGTAAGCTGAGATTGCTCCACTGCACTCCAGCCTGGGTGACAGACTCTGTATCAAAAAACAAAATAAAACAAAACAAACAAACAAAAAAAACCAGACATGAATAGATTTTTTTTTGTTTTTTGAGACAGCCTTACTCTGTCACCCAGGCTGGAGTGCAGTGGCACAATCTGGGCTCACTGTAACCTCCGTCACCCAACCTCAAGCAGTTGTCCTGCCTCGGCCTCCTGAGAAGCTGGGATAACAGATGCGTGCCACCACTCCCAGCTAACTTTTTGTAAGGACGTGATTTCACCACGTTGGCCAGGCTGGTTTCAAACTCCTGACCTCAAGCTATCTGCCCACCTCGGCATCCCAATGTGCTGGGATTACAGGTGTGAGTCACTGTGCCTGGCCCAAAAATAGATTTTGTGATGTGACAGAGATAGCTAGCTATCCATTAAATCTCTCTCTCTCCCTTTATTTTGTTTTTTTTGAGATCAGTTCTCACTCTGTCACCCAGTCTGGAGTACAGTGCAGCCTCAACCTCTTGGGCTCAAGCAATTCTTTCACCTCAGGCTCCCTAGTAGTTGGGACTACAGGCATGTGCCAATGTGTCTGGTTAATTTTTTTTTCTTTCTTTCTTTTTTTTTTTTTTTGAGATGGAGTCTTGCTCTGTTGCCCAGGCTGGAGTGCAATGGCACGATCTCGGCTCACTGCAACCTCCACCTCCTGGGTTCAAGTGATTCTCCTGCCTCAACCTCCCTGAGTAGCTGGGATTATAGGCATGTGCCACCACACCCAGCTAATTTTGTATTTTTGGTAGAGACAGGGTTTCTCCATACTGGTCAGGCTGGTCTCAAACTCCTGACCTCAGGTGATCCACCCGCCTTGGCCTCCTAAAGTGGTTGGATTACAGGTGTAAGCCACTGCGCCCAGCTCAAGGCATGATTTTCAAGCTTGCCATAACAGTCTGTAACTCCCCACAGTGCTGGACACAAGGTACCGTTTAAGTGTTAGCAATGAGTATTGAGGGCAAGTAGCCCAAGGCTGATAAGGGAGGAGATGGAAGATGCAGCACAGTTCACTCAACTACTATCCTGGCACTCATGATAATGACCATCACTGCCTAAACAGTTTTGTCTGTATCTCTGATCTTTGTTTTTTATGAGACAGAGTCTAGCTCTGTTGCCCAGGCTGGAGTGCAGTGGTACGATCTTGACTCGCTGCAACCTCCACCTCCCGGATTCAAGTTATTTCTGGCTAATTCTTGTATTTTTGGTAGAGACGGCGTTTCGCCATATTGGCCAGGCTGGTCTCGAACTACTGACCTCAGGTGATCCTCCTGCCTTGGCCTCTCAAAGTGCAAGGATTACAGGTGTTAGCCACTGTGCCTGGCCAGTATCTCTGATCATTTCTTAAGGATAAATCACTAGAAGCCGAATTACTGGATCCATAAATAAAAGCATGTTTAAGATTCTTGATGGAGGCTATCAAATTGCTTTCTGAAAGATTGCAACAATTTATAATCCTTGTATCTGCCTTGTAAAATAGGAATCATTATTCCCATTTAACAAATCAGATAACTGAGTCTCAGAGAAGATTCAGAAACTTGTTCCAAGTCACAGCTAAAGCTGGGCATTGAATACAACTAAAAAGTTACCATTCCATTCCATTTTAAATTTACTATGGGGCTTAGTTTTTCCCCCAAAATATGTATGCCAAAGCTACCAAACAACGGGCCAGGAGTCTTTCAAAAACATCAATGTGGCCAGGCACAGTCACTTTGGGAGGCTGAGGCAGGTGGATCACCTAAGGTCAGGAGTTCGAGACCAGCCTGGCCAACATGGTAAAACCCCGTCTCTACTAAAAATACAAAAATTAGCTGGGCATGGAGGCAGACACCTGTAATCTGAGCTACACGGGAGGCTGAGGCAGGAGAACTGCTTGAACCCAGGAGGTAGGTTGAGGTGCAGTGAGCTGAGATCGTTCCATTGCACTCCAGCCAGGGTGACAAGAGAGAAAAACTGTATCTAAGAAAAAAAAAAAAAAAAGCTCAAGGCGGAGGGCAGTTCCAAGATGGTGGAATAGGAACAACGCCAGTCTACAGCTCCCTGTGTGAGCGATGCAGAAGACGGGTGATTTCTGCGTTTCCAACTGAGGTACCAGGCTCATCTCATAGGGGCTTGTCGGACAGTGGGGGCAGGACAGTGGGTACAGCCCACCAAGCGTGAGTTGAAGCAGGGTGAGGCATCGCCTCACCCGGGATGTGCATAGGGTCAGGGAATTCCTGTTCCTAGCCAAGGGAAGCTGTGACAGACGGT
>NW_016806927.1:0-1122 GCF_001698545.2 Rhinopithecus bieti | reverse complement strand
CCGAGACGGGAGGATCACGAGGTCAGGAGATCGAGACCATCCTGGCTAACATGGTGAAACCCCGTCTCTATTAAAAAATACAAAAAACTAGCCGGGCGAGGTGGCGGGGGCGCCTGTAGTCCCAGCTGCTCGGGAGGCTGAGGCAGGAGAATGGCGTAAACCCGGGAGGCGGAGCTTGCAGTGAGCTGAGATCCGGCCACTGCACTCCAGCCTGGGCGACAGAGCGAGACTCCGCCTCAAAAACAAAACAAACAAACAAACAAAAAGAGCCGACCAAGGCTATAGAGGGATCAATGTGCAAAATGCAAAATGAAAGGCCACTGGAAGGATAAACGTCCAGAAGGTAATAAGGGAAATGGCCAAGTCTGCGAGGCAAAGAAGCCATCGGCCAAGGGCTCCTGCACCTTAAAGAAACCAAATACTTATCTGATGGGGCTGGCAGGAGCTGAAGGATGTGAGGACCAGGACAGACTGGGCTCCTTCTCATTAGGCCTCTAGGCGCCCATGGTCACATTAAAAGTTGAAGGCAGCAAAATTCTGCCATATCTGGATTCCACGTTTCTCACTTATGGCTAAGCCATTATATAAAGTTACAAAGCAGGGGGGAAAAAGAAACCCTCCTCGCCTGTAATCCCAGCACTTTGGGAGGCTGAGGCGGGTGGATTACAAGGTCAGGAGATCAAAACACAGTGAAACTCTGTCTCTACTAAGAAAACAAAACGGTGGGCGCCTGTAGTCCCAGCTACTGGGAAGGCTGAGGCAGGAGAATTGCTTGAATCTGGAAGGCGGAGGTTTCAGTGAGCTGAGATCACACCACTACACTATAGCCTGGGCGACAGAGAGATTCCATTGCAAATAAACAAACAACCCTCATCTGGAAAACTGAACAGGAAAAGAAGCCATGCCTTATGAAAATTTGCTTATAAACCAGGTGCGGTGGCTCACGCCTGTAATCCCAGCACTTTAGGAGGCCGAGGTGGGCAGATCACCTGAAGTCAAGAGTTCAAGACCAGCCTGACCAACCTGGAGAAACCCGTCTCTACTAAAAATACAAAATTAGCTGGGCATGGTGGCACATGCCTGTATATATATTTTACTTAAATATAAATATATCTTTAATTA
>NW_016806926.1:548489-553740 GCF_001698545.2 Rhinopithecus bieti | reverse complement strand
GAGGTGGAATTTCCCAAAATTATTCCGTGGGTTTCCCTTCTGTACTTACACACCCGGGGTGCCCCCCCTCCAGTTCCTTGCTCTCTTGGAGCCACGGACCCTGCTCGCTGCGCCAGTTGTTGGGTTCCACGTGTTTCCTAAACAAAGGAATGAACACACAAGACAGCACAGGACAAGACATACATGGCGGCCACGCCGAACGGCACACTCTGCTTTATTTTATACAGCCGTTTGCGGAATGTTACCAAGTCATGGGGCATGTGTTGCTTCTCTGACCTTTCCTTGACTCCCAAGGTCAGTAAACACTGACCAGTTCCCAGAGCCCATGTTTACAGCTGGCTCCTTTGTCCTTTCTGTTTGCAGAGAAGGACCGTCCTGCTTTGTCTGCAAGAGCAGGGCTTATCGGGAACGTCTCGTTTGCGAGCACGCAGTCCTCTACAGTTGCCCCTTCTAAAAGAGTTGACACCGTCCAAGGGTAACCCACCTAACCTCCATTCTGACCCCAGGGCTATCATCCTGGGGAAGCAAATAGGATTTTGCCATTTTCTCATGCTATGTCTCTGGGAAGGGGTAGGTAGGATAAGCATAATACTCCCCATCATCTTGGGGACAGGATTACCACATGTCACAAAACCCTAGAGAACATGGCCTGAAAACAGAGGGAGCACAGAGAGGAGGAGAAGCATCGAATGGGAGAGACAGCAGCACAGGCTCTTTTGGACTGTCCAGAAGGGTTCTGTGCCCCTTTGGTACACTTGACTCATAACTCACACCTTGCAGACAGTGAATACTGCTTTTTGCATATCACTTACTGCTTTGCAAAAAGTCCCAATACAGTTCCCAAAAATTCTCCAAGTTCCCTTTGTCACGGTGGCAAAGGTAGGGAGGGCCACAGAAAAGCAGCCTCATGGACTCAAGGAGAAAACGTTTTTCACATGGCCAGAAGCCTTCGCAGCAAAAACATGGTCTCTCTCTTAAAAGATCAATTTCATCATTACAGGGATTTTGTGAGACTGTGAAGATAATCCATTTGGAAGTTTCAAAAAGTTAGAAAGGCTTGAACTGTGAGAGAACGAGAACAAATCTTAAACTTCTGATCATGTATATTGCTAATAAGTGGCCCCATGAAGTGATCCAATAAACTTTACTGAATAAGACAAAACATGAAAGTAATTCCCTAATGGGACTTTAAAAAAATATATGGTTGAGCCATATGAAGTTACTGATATTTGAACATTTATTACTTACAAAAACTGTGATTTCATATGTTTCAACTTATTTAAAAGATCAGAAGGAAATGTCCATAAATATTTTAAGGGAGTACCTTAGGGATGTAATATTTTGAGTGAGGAAGAGAAGACCAGAAACTGCAAATAAAAGAGAGTAGAACTCCCCTTGAAGAAAAGCCCATGGACAAGATGGCATCTTACTGATCGAACAGCAATATAATTTTAGTTAGCCAATTCATCAACAATTTACCCGACTTTAAATAATATAAATGGCATAGAGACATGATAACCAAAACTATGCAGTGTTCCTTTGCAAAGAACCACATAAGGAGATCATTTCTAAAGTCAAATGGAATGATTTATCCTCATTCGTTTTCCTCATCTGTTTCCCATATTGGCTTCATGAGATAGAGAGAGACTCAATACTCACCAAATCCATTCCTTCCTCTTAGACATACAGCTAAATCCCTTTCCCAGGCCTCTTGCACCTAGGTGGTACTCTGTGACTCTGGCGTGTTGGTAAATGCTTAACACCTGGCTCTCTAGATGAACAAAGGCCCCATAGTAGGCCTTTATTCACACAAAGGCCAATTTCAAGCCACCAAAATGACATCACTAAAGTAGAATTGGGAAGAAATGCATAAAAGTGACTCTATGAAGCTGGGACCAGCAGGTTCCAGCACACCACTGAGATGGTGACTCATTCTTAGCAAAGGAATTTGAGCAAAACCGCCATGTGACTTAGGCAGGGAATTATGAGGCCTTCTCCTCCCTAAGTCGTTCACCCCTTCAGAGCTCAGCAGCCCCGCATGGAAGATGATGGAGCTGCAAGGTAGGGGACTAAATTTTTGAGTCCCTTCCTGGAGATGAACTATTCAATGAACTGCCCGGAAACATCCACAGTGGACTTCACATGAGTGAGAAATAAACTTCCACTATCTCAAACTATCAAGAGTTCAGGGCTATTTGTTAAAGCAATTAGCCTGTTCTGACTAATATATTGCCTTTTGGAGAAACTGCAACTACACTCTAACATATCTGATTTTTATCAATTGTCTAAGTCTTGCTTCAACTCAGATTCTGACCAGCTGTATCAGTCCATTCTTGCACTGCTATAAATATCTGAGACTGGGTACTTTACAAAGAAAAGAGGTTTAGGCCGGGTGTGGTGGCTCACACCTTTAATCCTAGCACTTTGGGAGGCCAAGGCGGGTGGATCACCTGAAGCCAGGAGTTCGAGACCAGCCTGGCCAACATGGTGAAACCCTGTCTCTACAAAAAATTCAAAAATTAGCTGGGTCTGGTAGCAGGTACCTGTAGTTCCAGCTACTCAGGAGGCTGAGGCACGAGATTCACTTGAACCTGGGGGGTGGAGGTTGAAGTGAGGAAGATCCGGCTGGAGACACAAATCCAAACCATATCCCCAGCATATAATCATTTAAGTTATATATCTAACAATTTTTAATCCTGCTATTAAAAAAGTCTTCATTTTTCAATAAATCATGATCATCATCAGGCATTTATTAAATTGCCAAGTTAATGTTTCATAATTTTAAAGAGAGACTTTAAGGAAAATATCAATAAGAGACATTTTGTTTAGTCTCAAATTTTAAAAGTCTTTAAAAATAACTATTTAAGACCTTTGAAATAGGTAAGTATCAGTTAGCAAATCATGAGTCCATTCAGTTATATAATCACTTCCACCCTTGGAAGAATGGATATAGAGAGATGCACATCGGACTTTATTTTCTTGGCAAACTTCCAATCTGAAGATAACAGTGGTTAATAAATTACATGTGACAGGGTTATATTAATTCACTTAAAACTGCAGTCGAATTTCTTGGCAGAATTTCTCCTAATGGTGCAGGCTCTAAAATAGGACACATCTAGTGAAATTTATGCTATAATTGACCCCAGCTGGCTTTGTTATGCTGCTAAATGCAGCTGTCAAGATAGAACCCGGTAGCTGAGACAAAGGACAGTACAGACTGGAGTCATGGATCTGATTTTCTGGAACCACTTGAATCATCAAATTCTAACTCACCAATCAGACAAGAAGGAGAAAAACATCTTTTCAGCATCTGTTTTTAACAACTAATAAATGTCTCACTAAGTCTCCCCTCTCCTCCATGGAGGTAGCCTTTATTTTGGATGGTGGAAATTCCCAGGAACAAGCTTGGCTGTAAGCCTCCCCTCTTGCTGAGGCTCGCCCAGCACTCAGCTCTAGGACGGTGTAATTGAAGGAAGGATTTCCAGGGCATGAGGCAACTGGCAGAGCATTCCTCTGGTGATATTTTCCTGCTAGAAGACCTCTTGGCTTTCAGTACTCTCAACTTCACAGAGTGCAGCCTCTCAATGTATTTTCAGCTGAAGTTTATAGAGAAAAACTGTTTACTTATGACCCCAAATCCAATATCTTAAAAATGATGCATAGGTAAAGTCTCAAATTATTTCTGAAAATAACTAGGGGACATCTGAATGGTGTGAAGATGGTTTGAAAGGCATCAAGGGTGGTCTGGCTGGGCCATTTTATTAGGGGGTCTTCAGTGTCATTATCTTTTGATCACAGCTTGTAGGTTCTGAAAACCAAGTGGAAGGAAAGAAGCTGTGGAAAGCACAGTATCTTGCTTGCATATGTTCACCTATTCTTCTGCTTACTGTATTTGTGCCCTCAACTCTGCCTGATATCCCCCAGTACAGAGACTCTTTTACCTTCTCCAGAGAAGAAACCTCCCACCAAGAGGAGCATCTTAGTCAGTTCTGGCTGCTGCTACAAAGTACTATAGACTGGGTGGTTTATGAACAACTGAAATGTATTTCTCACAGTTCTGGGTGCCAGTATAAACTGGCTGTGGTGAGGGCTTTCTTCTGGGTTGCAGAATATTGTCTTTCCATTGCATCTGCATGTGGAAGAAAGAGTGAGAGAGCTCTCTGGGATCCCTTTTAAGGGCACTAATCCTATTCATGAGGGCTCCACCCTCTTGACCTAATCACCCCCTCAAAAACCCTGCTTTGTAATACTATCACATTGGGGTTAAGATTTTAACATACAAATTTTGGGGGAACATAAACATTCAGTCCATAACAGGGAGGTTGTACAGACACATAACCTGGAGTGTAGAACTGAACATTAAACACCCTCTATTTCTTTTTCTCCTCTCCCCCTACTCCCACACTTGAACCTCTTCTCCTCCTTTGAAAACAAGTTTTATTGAGATGTAACTTACATGCTGAGAAATGCACAAACCTTAAGGGTGGACCTAACGTGCTGCATCATTAACAAACCTCCTGATGTTGGCCTATCCTTTGCCCCATCTTCCTGAAGTATATGGTGCTGCCATTCTTGAGCCATTGGGAATTTGGGATGTAAACGGAGTTACTGGTATAGTCAGACCTCAGTCTGGGTGACAGGTGTGCTGGCTGTCATTACTAATACTCTCAGGAGACATTTCTCTTTTCTCTTTTTCTTCCCTAGCACCTAGGCTGAGATGAACAAGTTACATTTTTATGTGCTTTGCCTTTGCTAAGGCACAGATACTTTTTCCTCTCCTACCTTTGTGAGGAGGCTGTGGCCCTTCAAGGGTCTGGCTTTATGTGGGGAGTCCCACTTCCTACTCCCCACCTGTGTATGCCCTGGGTTCTGTCTCTTGTGCCCTGTCTTCTGCGTACCCCCATCCCAACCTCTCTCCAGGGCTCTGGGTTCCTAGTATTGGCAGATACTGCATTCCTGGTTTTCAAAGACTATTTATTGTATTTAATTCAGCAGTTTTGGTTTTGTAGCTGGAGAATTTTTCAGAATATCTAGTCTGAGGTATTGCCAGGAACAATTAATCTTGTTAAATCCTATTCATCTTAAAAGGCTCAACTCAAAGGTCACCTCTTATGTAAAAGCTCTCTGCCCTTCTCCTAGAGGAGTTAGCCTTTCTTCCTCTAATGAATGAAAGCTTCCACAGGCCCTCATGACATCCCAACTCCAGGGCCGTCACTCACTTGAAAGTTTGCTTTAACTGTGTCCTTAGGGA
>NW_016806926.1:545208-547042 GCF_001698545.2 Rhinopithecus bieti | reverse complement strand
TGGTGTTTTAGACATGAAGTCCTTGCCCATGCCTATGTCCTGAATGGTACTACCTAGATTTTCTTCTAGGGTTTTTATGGTATTAGGTCTAACATTTAAGTCTCTAATCCATCTTGAATTAATCTTCGTATAAGGGGTAAGGAAAGGATCCAGTTTCAGCTTTCTACTTATGGCTAGCCAATTTTCCCAGCACCATTTATTAAATAGGGAATCCTTTCCCCATTTCTTGTTTCTCTCAGGTTTGTCAAAGATCAGATGGCTGTAGATGTGCGGTATTATTTCTGAGGACTCTGTTCTGTTCCATTGGTCTATATCTCTGTTTTGGTACCAGTACCATGCTGTTTTGGTTACTGTAGCCTTGGGATGCATCTCTTATCTCCTACATTTAGTCCAGTGCCTACCACTGGGGTGCGGTGGGTTGGGGGAGGGAGAAGGGATGAGACAATTCTTTTATTTATTTATTTTTTCAGGTAACTTTATTTTTTTTCCTTTTTCTTTAATTATACTTATATATATAATATATAATGTTCTAGGGTACATGTGCACAACGTGCAGGTTTGTTACATATGTATACATGTGCCATGTTGGTGTGCTGCACCCATTAACTCGTCATTTGTATTAGGTATATCTCCTAATACTATCCCTCCACCACCCCTCCACAGTAGGACCCGGTGTGTGATGTTCCCCTTCCTGTGTACAAGTGATCTCATTGTTCAATTCCCACCTATGAGTGAGAACACGCGGTGTTTGGTTTTCTGTTCTTGCAATAGTTTACTGAGAATGATGGTTTCCAGCTACATCCATGTCCATACAAAGGACACGAACTCATCCTTTTTTATGGCTGCATAGTATTCCATGGTGTATATGTGCCACATTTTCCTTTTTTTTTTTTTTAGCTTCTACATTTTTAATAAGAAAAAAATTAAATAATTTTTAAGGAAAATAACAATTGAATGAATGATTGATAGTATTTGGAATAAATATTTCAAATACAATTTGATTATAGATGTTAAATATTTCATTGAATGAAGCACAAAAACATGGAAAGAGAACATATAATGTTTTACCTGTTGATTTTACCAAATATATCCAATTTAATGCCCCCACCCCCAAAATTTGGCAGTCTCACAAAACACTTCAATATATGTACGAATTGAGTGCTGCTAATCTATCTTGTCTTGTTTGTTCTAAATTCAGCTGATATCCCCATAGACCAAAATATTCCCATTTCTAATAATGTTAAATTTCATACTTTTTTTTATCAAACAACCAAAACCTTCTCTCCCTGCCTCACTTCTGCTTCATCATTTAAATAAGTGGCACTTCCTTCTTTGTAGCTTCACTCTTTTTTTATTTTGAATAATAAATGCCAACTTTTTATTCTATTTTAACAATGATGTCAGACATTTAACAATGATGTCCTTTTTGCTATGCATTGCTTTATCTTTAAAGAACTGTGAGTTACTATTACAACCTCACTAATGCCATGAATGGTTTTGTAGTTTTCTTTTTTTTATTATTATTATTATACTTTAAGTTCTAGGGTACATGTGCATAACATGCAGGTTTGTCACATATGTATACTTGTGCCATGTTGGTGTGCTGCACCCATCAGCTCGTCACCACCCATCAACTCGTCATTTACATCAGGTATAACTCCCAATGCAATCCCTCCCCCCTCCCCCCTCCCCATGATAGGCCCCGGTGTGTGATGTTCCCCTTCCCGAGTCCAAGTGATCTCATTGTTCAGTTCCCACCTATGAGTGAGAACATGCAGTGTTTGGTTTTCTGTTCTTGTGATAGTTTGCTAAGAATGATGGTTTCCAGCTGCATC
>NW_016806926.1:524075-542601 GCF_001698545.2 Rhinopithecus bieti | reverse complement strand
GTTGAATATTGGCCCCCACTCTCTTCTGGCTTGTAGAGTTTCTGCCGAGAGGTCTGCTGTTAGTCTGATGGGCTTCCCTTTGTGGGTAACCCGACCTTTCTCTCTGGCTGCCCTTAAGATTTTTTCCTTCATTTCAACTTTGGTGAATCTGGCAATTATGTGTCTTGGAGTTGCTCTTCTCAAGGAGTATCTTTGTGGCGTTCTCTGTATTTCCTGAATTTGAATGTTGGCCTGCCTTACTAGGTTGGGGAAGTTCTCCTGGATGATATCCTGAAGAGTGTTTTCCAACTTGGTTCCATTTTCCCCCTCACTTTCAGGCACACCAGTCAGTCGTAGATTTGGTCTTTTCACATAATCCCATATTTCTTGAAGGCTCTGTTCATTTCTTTTTACTCTTTTTTCTCTACACTTCTCTTCTCACTTCATTTCATTCGTTTGATCTTCAATTGCTGATACTCTTTCTTCCAGTTGATCATGTCGGTTACTGAAGCTTGTGCATTTGTCACATAATTCTTGTGTTATGGTTTTCATTTCTATCAGTTCTTTTAAGGTCTTCTCTGCATTGATTATTCTAGTTATCCATTCATCCATTCTTTTTTCAAGGTTTTTAGTTTCTTTGTGCTGGTTATGTTGTTTCTCCTTTAGCTCTGAGAAGTTTGATCGACTGAAGCCTTCTTCTCTCAACTCGTCAAAGTCATTCTCCGTCCAGCTTTGTTCTGTTGCTGGTGATGAGCTGCGTTCCTTTGGAGGGGCAGATGCACTCTGATTTTTTGAATTTTCAGCCTTTCTGCACTGCTTTTCCCCCATCTTTGTGGTTTTATCTGACTTTGGTCTTTGATGATGGTGACGTACTGATGGGGTTTTAGTGTAGGTGTCCTTCCTGTTTGTTAGTTTTCCTTCTAACAGTCGGTACCCTCAGCTGTAGGTCTGTTGGAATTTGCTTGAGGCCCACTCCAGACCCTCTTTGCCTGGGTATCAGCAGCGGAGGCTGCAGAAGATAGAATATTGCTGAACAGCAAGTGTTGCTATCTGATTCTTGCTCTGGAAGCTTCGTCTCACGGGTATACCCTGCCGTGTGAGGTGTGAGGTGTTGGTCTGCACCTAGTGGGGTATGTCTCCCAGTTAGGCTACTCAGGCATCAGGGACCCACTTGAGCAGGCAGTCTGTCTGTTCTCAGATCTCAACCTCCATGCTGGGAGATCCACTGCTCTCTTCAAAGCTGTCAAACAGCGACATTTACCTCTGCTGAGGTTTCTGCTGCTTTTTGTTTAGCTATGCCCTGTCCCCAGAGGAGGAGTCTACAGAGGCAGGCAGTCCTTTTTGAGCTGTGGTGGGCTCCACCCAATTCGAGCTTCCCAGGGGCTTCGTTTACCTACTTAAGCCTCAGCAATGGTGGGAGCCCCTACCCTAGCCTCGCTGCCACCTTGCAGTTAGATCTCAGACTGCTATGCTAGCAATAAGGGAGGCTCCGTGGGTGTTGGACCCTCTGTGCCCAGGTGGGGGATATAATCTCCTGGTGTGCCGTTTGCTAAGACCCTAGGTAAAGCGCAGTATTAGGGTGGGAGTTACCCAATTTTCCAGGTGTTGTGTGTCTCAATTTCCTTTGGCTAGGAAAAGAAATTCTCTACCCCATTGCGCTTCCCAGGTGAGGCTATGCCTTGCCCTGCTTCAGCTCTCGCTGGTCAGGCTGCACCCAAGGACCAGCGCCAAGTGTCCGACATGCCCCAGTGAGACGAACCCACTACCTCAGTTGAAAATGCAGAAATCACCCATCTTCTGTGTCACTCACGCTGGGAGCTGGAGGCTAGAGCTGTTCCTATTTGGCCATCTTGGGTGCACCCCCCACCGAGACAATTCTTAATACTCATTGAATTAAGAGAAAGTAATTGATAATGCACTAATGCCATGGTTCATATTCTACCAAGGCTCGCTCCCAGTCGTGTGTGTTATGAGATACTCAATATACACACATTCAATACAAACATGTATTGCTTGCCTTCATTCTGTCCCTGAAACTTGCCAAGCTTCTTCCCGTTTCAAGGTCTTTGCAATTGTTTTCTTTCTGCTCGGAATGTTCTTCCCCTGGAAGTTCACATGGCTACCACCTTCCTCTTAGGTAGGTCCCAACTCAAGTGCTGCCTTCAGATACAGGACTCTCCTAACCACCCCCACCCATGCCCAGCCAGGTTATCCAAATATTCTCTTCTTCATAGCATATGATTATAGAATCACCTAAAGTTAGTTTATTTTCAAAAACGTAATGCAATCCACATGCTAGCATTCCCAGGATCTAGGATGATGCCACATGACAAAATTCTGTAAATAATTTGTGAACTGCCTAATATGCATAGATGCGAGGGATTTTTTAAAAATGAATATGGGGCCGTGGTAGGTTCACAAAGTTCAACTGCTGAAGACAGATCTTCTTTCAGACCACTTTTGAGATTTTTCTATGGCTGTGGTAGACAACTTGTAACTGCCTTTGTCTAGGCCAAAGTTTTCTAAGTTATCCTCTGGATCTTAGGGGGTCTCAGTCATCATGGAACCATGAGTTGGAGTGGGTTCAGCCCGTTTTCTAGGTAAAGTCCTGGCTTCGTCTGTAGGTAGTGCTGGCTTTGGTTCTCCTAGACAGAGTTACAGAGTGGGGTGGAATTCCTTCCAGATGGGACTTTGGCTCTGTTTCCCTTTAATGTCCACCCCATCCCCTGCACCTGCTTCTGCCTATCCTTCCCTCCTGTACTAGGTAGGAGGGAGGCATGAGATGTAGATAAGGGAGAATATAGTTAGTTGGGATTTAGAAAAATGATGTGGTACAAGGTTCCAGGGAATTAGAAGAGAGAGTGGGGCTAAGAAGTGGGATAAAGGCAGGAAAAAAAACAAAGTGCAAAGGCCTCAGAAATAACTTGGGCCTACTTGTATAAGTAGGGTCAATTTTGCCTACAGTTAGCCTGAAAAAAAAAATGCGGGTTCTCTTGACTTATCTTGGCAGGAAAGCTTGTGTGAAAGTGGGGTGAGGGGGCCAGGTAGGGTCACTGACACTTGTAATCTCAACATTTTGGGAGACTGAGATGGGCAGATCCCTTAGCCCAGGAGTTAGAGACCAGCCTAGGCAACATGGTGAAACCCTGTCTCTACAAAAGTTAGCCAGGTATGGTGGCATGCAGCTGTAGTCCTAGCTAATCTGGAGGCTGAGGTGGGAGGATTGATTTGAGCTCCAGAGGCAGAGGTTGCAGTGAGTTGAGATTGCATCACTGCACTCCAGTCTGGGTGATAGAGTGAGACCCCATCTCAAAAATAAATAAATAAATAAATAAACAAATAAAAAAAAGAGAGAGAGAGAGAAAAAGTTGGGCAAGGAAGGGAGTGCAAGATTTTTTTTTTTTTTTGGTCCTGGGACATGAGCTTCTTAGCTGACAAGGAATGTGGTGAAGCAGAGCATAGATTTCTCCTTCAATTCTAACACTTCAGTCATTCTAGATCTCTATAGCCCAGTGGAAATGTGCACCCTTCCTGTCTGAACCCCAGCCTTCCAACCACACTCCCACTTAACTCTACATGCTAAGTGTGTCTCTTTGGAAGTGGTTCTGAGCACATCCAACCATGCGTGCACATGGCTTCCAGCAGGGTCCCTTCCTTCAGGTTGAGAGTACCAAGGGTTTGTTAAAAATGCCAATCCTCCTTCAGAGATTCTGATTCAGTAGACTTGATGTTGGGTCCAGGTATCTGCATTTTAAATTAGCGCCAGGGGGATTCTGATACAGGCAATTTGTAAATGACTCTTCTATAAAATTGGTAGTTACGTTTACTAAATATTTCTATGAGCTAACAGTGGTGCCAATCCCTTTAGGTGCATTATCTTAACCCACACAAGAGCTCATCCAGTTATAGCTGAGGACACAGGCTGAGACGTCAGCTAGAACTTGTAAATGATGAATCCTGGCCTTAAAAACAAAGGCCTCTGACTTGCAAAGTCCACTTTCTTTCATGGGCTAGGGATAGCTTTTAAATCTTTAAATTATTTTAGGAGTTTCTAATATCTTGCTACTCGAAGTGTGGTCCATGGACCTGTAACATCGGAGTCTTCTGGGAGCGTGTTAGAAAAGTAGACTCTCAGCCCTCCAGGTCCCATGAATCAGAATCTACTTTTTGACAGGATACCTGTGTGATGTCTATACACATGAAAGTTTGAGTAGCACTGTGATAATATATTTTATTTATTCATTTGTACCCTCATCTCATGCCAACATAAATTACTGATGTCATTTCCTATTATATGTTATGGAAATACCTTATACTGTAGCTTGCATGTGATTCCTATTGGTTTATGAGCTTTAATTCATCCATTCAACTAGATTTAGTGGAACTAATTTTGTTATTTCTCACCCGGACTCTTAAAATTATCTCCTATTTGGTTCGTCTGTCTTCAGTTTCTCCTGTCTTTTAATCTATTGATAGAAAAGATTTAAAAAAAAAAACAAAAAAAACAGTGGAACACATTATTGAAATAAAATATTGGTGAAAAACCTACAATAATTAAAGTGCTACTGCTCCAGTTGAAGTGTGTGTACAGTGGCGGGTGGGGTCAGAGCTTGGTCTTTTTAACTCCCCCAGAATCCCCAAGACACTTCCTGTGAATTCCCAGGGGTCTGTGAGCACAGATGACCATGCTTACTCTCCCAGTTCTCTGCCACAGCACTGTGACCCTTTCAAAATCAATTATGTGATGCACTGCGTATGATTTGGTAATAATGAAAGTACAAATGTTTGTGATGAATTTAGTTTAAAATAACTTGGAGGGAGTGGATTGAAGTCATGCTCTCACTTGCATTCCAATATGCTTTCTTTAGGATGAAAGTGCTAATATTAGATACACACAGGAAAATGGGAAGATGTCACCATGGATGTCGTGGTGGGAAAAGGTCAAGAGTCATGGATCTAGGCTGGCTTCCAGGTTGCTGCCAGAGAGAGCTTCCTTAAAGCTATAACTCCTTTTGCCTATAAACTCATCCACCGTGGCCTACAGAATTATTAATACGACCAATCTGTTTAACTCTCTCCCACTGCTTATCTCTCTCCCACTCCTCCCAACCTCTCCAGGACTCCAGGACTCCAGTCCCCTCATGCCAAAACAGAGCAGACCTTCCACGAGTCTGTGTCTTCCCAGGTGCTGTGCCTCTGCCTGGAAACATCTTTTTTTTTTTGACAGAATTTTGTTCTGTTGCCCAGGTTGGAATGCAGTGGTGCAATCTCAGCTCACTGCAACCTTCATCTCCCAGGTTCAAGTGATTCTCCTGCCTCAGCCTCCCGGGTAGCTGGGATTACGGGAGTGCGTCACCATGTCCAACTAATTTTTGTATTTTTAGTAGAGACAGGGTTTCACCATATTGGCTAGGCTGGTATCAAGCTCCTAGCCTCAAGTGATCCACCTGTCTCCCAAAGTGCTAGGATTTCAGGCATGAGTCACTGGGCCAGCTTGCCTGGAAATATCTCTTTAAAAAAAAAAAAAAAAAATTACTTTAAGTTCTAGGATACATGTGCAGAACGTGCAGGTTTGTTACATAGGTATACATGGTGGTTTGTCGCATCTATCAATTCATCATCTAGGTTTTAAGCCCTGCATGCATTAGGAATTTGTCCTAATGCTCTCCCTCTCCTTGACCCCCACCCCCCAACAGGCCCCAGTGTGTGATGTTCCCCTCCCTGTGTCCATGTGTTCTCACTGTTCAACTCCCATTTATGAGTGAGAACATGAGGTGTTTGATTTTCTGTTCCTGTGTTAGTTTGCTGAGAATGATGGTTTCCAGCTTCATCCATGTCCCTGAAAAGGACATGAACTCATTCTTTTTTATGGCTGCATAGTATTCCATGGCATATGTGTGCCACATTTTCTTTTTCCAGTCTATCATTGATGGACATCTGGATNCTTTTTTATGGCTGCATAGTATTCCATGGCATATGTGTGCCACATTTTCTTTTTCCAGTCTATCATTGATGGACATCTGGATTGGTTCCAAGTCTTTGCTATTGTGAACAGTGCTGCAATAAACATACATGTGCATGTGTCTTCATAGTATAACAATTTATAATCCTTTGGGTATATACCCAGTAATGGGATTGCTGGATCAAACAGTATTTCTGGTTCTAGATCCTTGAGGAATTGCCACACTGTCTTCCACAATTGTTGAACTAATTTACACTCCCAACAACAGTGTAAAAGCATTCCTATTTCTCCACAGCCTCACCAGCATCTGTTGTTTCTTGACTTTTTGATAATCGCCATTCTAACTGGCATGAGACGGTATTTCATTGTGTTTTGTATTTGCATTTCTCTAATGACCAGTGATGATGAGCTTTTTTTCATATATTTGTTGGCTGCATAAATGTCTTTTGTTGAGAAGTGTCTGTTCATATCCTTTGCTTACTATTTGATGGGGTTTTTATTTTCCTGTAAATTTGTTTAAGTCCCTTGTAGATTCTGGATATTAGCCCTTTGTCGGATGGATAGATTGCAAAAATTTTCTCCCATTCTGTAGGTTGCCTGTTCACTCTGATGATAGTTTATTTTGCTGTGCAGAAGCTCTTTAGTTTAATTAGATCCCATTTGTCAATTTTGGCTTTTATAGCAATTGCTTTTGGTGTTTTAGTCATGAAGTCTTTGCCCATGCCTGTGTCCTGAATGGTATTCCCCTCACTTCCCCTATTGCTTTGCATGGTGCCTAACCCGAAGTAGGGTTAAGTGAATGAATGGATGAATAAGTGAATGGAGTAGAGGAGAGGGGGAGAGAGAAGGAGATGGGCAAAGAGAGAGAGAAGCTTAGGTATGTAAAGAATTAGAAAAAGAGAACCAGAGAGACATGATGAATCCTGACCTTCAGTGCCTGGCTGTAATCCCTCCTGGAACCTGGCTGTTCTACTTGTCTTTGGGATCTCTGATACTGGTTGTTGGCCTCACGTTGGGGTCTATTGCATCCTTTTATGTTTGTCTGTGAGTTGCTGAAGGGCAGAGGTCTAACCTCACTCATCTTTGTAACCCCAGGGCCTGGAACACAGTAGGACAACAAGCTACTTCTCCCTTTCCACATGGAGCAAACTAAAGAAACAACATCTTGTTTTAGGGTGTTTAGAGCCCTCTTTCTAACCTTTGCTGAAGGCGACATGTGAAAACACTCCTTTGAGTGAAAATAAAATACAGTGTATTCCTCAGGGTTCTAATTTATCAGAAAGATTTTCAAGTTCTAGTTTTCTATTGTAACAAGAATGATTTATGTTGATTCCCTCAAGAAGCACCAGTACTTTATCATTCCAGTCATTTTCCATTTGCGTGAGATACACATCAGGAATTTCCTTCTTCATGTCAAACTCAGTACTGCACAGAACCAGGCTTTTAAAACATAACTCATTAGCTTGGAAATAGGAAGTGACAAGAAGTAATAGATCTATTTCAATTTGCTCTCACAAGAGCTAGCTTTTATTTCTTTGCCCTATGGCCTCTTTTTATTTAGTGTATGTATTTTCCCAAGAATTTTTATCTTTTTTTTTTTATTCAAAGGAGAGCAAATTTTAGACTGTTTAGGCTATTTTAAATCACAAATACAAACCTCTCAGTCTAAAATATCTACTTGCTTATTGCAATTAAATCTAGAAACAGTCAATACCAGTGTCTCCTGTTTTGCTGCTGCTCTCATCTCAGCATTCTAGCCAACCTTCTTTATTCTCTGCTTTCCCCTGCCCCCACGGAGATTTTAATTTCGTTAAAACGTTTTTACTGCAGCTGTGACTCAGGCAGCTCAGTTAGCTGCGGAAACACAATGTCATTTAATATTCCAACCCACAGCCCAGACAGTTTCACATTGGGTCATTTGGAGCAGAGCTGTTGAGACTGCTTTATATGACAATGATTGGCAACACCCTGCTGTTGAAAAACAGGCAGCATGAAAAACAGCTAGTGTGCTCCTAGCAATATCTCTGTTCTCAATACCAGACCATGAATTGGAGCCAACTGAACAGAACCGAATGTGATCATCAAGCCACACTCTTGATTCCCTCTGTTGGTTGAATAAGGTGCTTTCATTCATTAATCCATTCATTCATTTAATTATATTCAAAGTGGACCTATTTCAGGATAGGCACCATGCAAAGGCAATGCTAAGACATAAAACACTAGGGGCACAGCTCCTGCTACTAACATACCTGTAGTCTGTTGGAAAATGTAGATTTCAAAAAAATATTTGCAGGTTGTCTGGAAAACCAAAGAACATAGCACTGAACACTAACAGAGAAACCAAAGGGGAGTTGCAGGGGCTCGCAGAGGAAGTGAGATTTGAAGTATATTTTGAGGGATGAACTGGATATTTCCAGATGAAGAAAAGGAGTGCATATATCCCCCAGCAAGGAGATACATATGCAACGGCAAGAGACTGATGTTGGCAACTAAGGTAGAAAGGAGACAGGGTGGGATGGAGACCATGAATTCTACTTTATGTCATGTTTGCAGTGTCTAGTTGATTTAGTGCTCAATGAGATTTGGGACTAGAAATAGATTTGGAAGTTAACGAGATCATTTTTGAGGTTGAACATGGTGGCTCACACCTGTAATCCCAGCACTTTGGGAGGCCAAGGTGGGCAGATTGCTTGAGCCCGGGACCAGCCTGGGCAACATGGCAAAACCCCAAGTCTACAAAAAATATGAAAATTAGATCCATGCCTGTGGTTACAGCTACTTAGGAGGCTGAAATGGGAGGATAACTTGAGCCCAGGAGGTTGAGGCTGCAGTGAGCTGAGATTGCACCATTGTACTTCAGCTGGGGTGACAAAGCGAGGCCCTATCTCAAAAAGAGAAAAAAAAAAAAAGGAAAAATCACCTAAGAGTGTGCAGAGTGAGAAGAAAAATGAGTCCATGACTGAGTCTTTGGACCATTTAAGGATCTGACTAAAGAAAAAGGACACAAAAGGAGGTGTGAGAGTGTAGAAGGAGCACAAAAGAGAAGTGTGCGGCAGATACATAAGGCCCTGCTTTTCCAGAAACTGTCTTCCTCATTGTAGCATACTTTGTACCTGATAATCATTCAGATATCTATTAAATAAGTAACTTTAGATATGATCCCATTTAATTTTATCTTGGGAATGAGAAAAGTAAAGCCCAAAATTATGTAATTAGTATAATTAAGATATTTTCTTTATCTTTTTAAAAATTTTCACTATGATATAGCTAGGTATAAATTCCTTCCTTCCTTCCTTCCTTCCTTCCTTCCTTCCTTCCTTCCTTCCTTCCTTCCTTCCTTCCTTCCTTCCTTCTTCTCTTTCTCTCTCTCTGTTTTTTTTTTTTTTTCTTCTTCAGAGTCTTGCTCTATCATCCAGGCTGGAGTGCAATGGCCTGATCTTGGCTTAATGCAACCTCCACCTCTGGAGTTCAAGCAATTCTTCTGCCTCAGCCTCCCGAGTAGCTGGAATTATGGGCACTTGCCATCACACCCAGTTAATTTTTCGGTTTTTAGTAGAGACAGGGTTTGACTATGTTGGCCCAGGCTAGTCTCAAACTCCTGACCTCAAGTAATCCACCCACCTTGACCTCCCAAAGTGCTGGGATTACAGACGTGAGCCATCGCACCCGGCTTGAATTTATTTCTACTTACGCTTCTCAGGACTCACTATGCTTCCTGAATCTGGATACATGTCTTTCTTTGAGTCAAGAAAATTCTCAACAATTATATTTTAAACGATTACACTTTGTACTTTCTTTCCTCTTGGAATGCCTATTAGATGTGTGTAGAGGTTTTTCATTCTATCTCCATCCCTCATAATTTATCATATTTTTATTACCTCATCTCCATACTGCCTTCTGGTTAATGCCTCAAATCTATTTTTCAGTTTGCAAATTCTCTCCTTAGCCATGTTTAGCCTGCTATTTAACCTGTGACTGAGATTTTCGTTTCAATGTTAAACTTTTCATTTCGGAAAGTGTTCTATCTTTTAAAAATTTATTTTTCAAATCGGCCTGGTCTTCTGGGAGCAATTTTTTTTTACCTTTTAATGTTTTATTTTCTGTCTTTAATTATGTATTTCCTTTCTATATTTTGGTCTCTAGCCAAAACATCTATTTTCTGTGGCTCTTGGAATCTGATCCAGCTGTTTGGATGTTTCCTCATGGGTAGTTACCTTCTCATGTTTGTGACTGTTGATGAGAACTCTGAGGCCTGGGTTTAGGGTATGTCCCTCCAGACAGGCTCTGCTTTACTTCTGCTGGGTACCCTAGGATTTTACCATCCTGAGATCACATGTTGTATCCATTTCTCAGGCTGGGTACACGTAGGTCATGCTACTATTATAAATTCTAACTTCAAACCTGTGTGAAGGCAGGCCTATAGAGTGGGAGACAGAGAAATATTTAACAACCAGCTAGCTCTCTTGAGAAAAAGCCCTGATTTGGAGCATTTGTCAATTGTTTTGCAAATATTTACATAATTGCTGATTTTAAGCAGCCAACTTATGGTACTGAAGGAGTTAGGAAGAAATGTGCACTTTCAGCTCTTGCAAACTACAAGCCAGCTCCAGCACTGTACTGGACTTACACTGAACACTTCTCAGGGAAAGCATTTTTTTCCCCTGACCCAGCCATCTGGGCCAAAACAGAAATGAAAAACAAGGCCATCCCTCTTGGTTAATGGGTAGATGTTCTTTTCTAGTTCAGATTTTTACAAAGAGTGTAGTTTTTTCAGAGTCCCAGATTTACACAGATCAGTCTCAACTCTCTACCTGCCATAAGCCCAGGGCTCCATGTCCTGTACCCATATGGCCATTTAAAGGTGAGCCCCTTGAATATGGAGCCCAAAACCATCTGCTTACCTTTTAAGTTTTCAGTTTCCTCTGGTTTTGGTTCCTGGGGATTTCTATTACCCTATTGTAGACTTATCTGCACCTTTAAAAGGATGTTTCCACAAGGCCAGGTGGCTCACACCTGTAATCTCAGCACTTTGAGAGGCTGAGGTGGGCAAGTCACTTGAGGTCAGCAGTTCGAGACCAGTCTGGCCAACATGGTGAAACCCCATCTCTACTGAAAATACAAAAATTAGCTGGCACATGCCTGTAATCCCAGCTACTTGGAAGGCTGAGGCAGGAGAATCGCTTGAGCCTGGGATGCCAAGGTTGCAGTGAGCTGAGATGGCACCACTTCACTCCAGCCTGGGCGACAGGGCAAGACTCTGTCTCAAAAAAGAAATAAAATAAAATAAATAAATAAATATAAAAGTATGCTTGTTACATTTAATGCAACATATCTGGGTATTGTTTGAAAAACAAGGGTTTTCAGGTTACTGAGTCAGCCATATTGCCAGAAAGTAGAAGTCCACAACGGCTATGTGCTTGGCTGCTAATTTCCCTCTGTTCCTAGTTCTTTCTACCAGGCCTCAGAATTGCAGTTCATTTGCATATTAGACTCCAAGAGGGCATCACAAACACCTTACACTCAACACATCTAAAACCCAAGTCTCCAGCATGGCACTTTGCCTATGTGTTCTCTATCTCAGTTAATGTCAGGCCCATTCACCCAGTTTTCCAAATTAAAGCCTAATTTTGTCTTGAATTATCTCTCTCCTTCTCCACAAATGTATCTTCTCTCAACTTCTATTTCTTCTCTCATATAAACTGCCACTATTTTCCACTGGCATTATCATCATATCCTCCTAGTTTGACTACTGGCTGGTCTTTCTTTATCTCTATCCATTTGTCCAGGACTTCTGGGCCTGCTTTTCTGAGTCTTAAATCTGGAGATGTCACGTCCCTGCATAGAAAGCTTAGCTAACTTTCTGCTGTCAGCAAAATTAAGGTCCAAGTGCTTTACGTGCAATAGAAGCCCTAAATAATTTGCCTGACTACCCACTTTTCCATAGCTTGTTTCCTGTCCCTGCCACTTTGCTTTTTGTTTGTTTTTTGTTTTTTGAGACAGAGTCTCGCTCTGTCACCCAGGTTGGAGTGCAGTGGTGGGATCTTGATCTTGGCTCACTTCAATGTCCACCTCCCGGGTTCAGGCCATTCTCCTGCCTCAGCCTCCTGAGTAGTTGGGATTACAGGTGCCTGCCACCACACCTGGCTAATATTTGTATTTTTAGTAGAGATGGGGTTTCACCATGTTGCTCGGGCTGGTCCGGAACTCCTGACCTCAACCTCCCAAAGTGCTGGGACTACAGGTGTGAGCCACTGCGCCCGGCCTGTCCCTGCCACTTTGTCTCCACTCTCTGTTTCCAACATGGAAGTGAGGTACTTCCATGACTTTGCTCAAGGTGTTCTCCTGCCCTGGAATGGCCTTTGCCTTTCTTCACATGTTGAAGTCTAGTGCTTCCTAGTTAATGATGTTTAGACTCCACATCTAGGATTCATCATTCCCATCTCTATTTGAACCTAAATATATAAAGTTCATCATAGAGTGCCTCGCATTGCAGTTGACATACTTAGAGCTTCAAGGTCTTTGAGAACACAAAACAGATCTTAGACATGGTTAATGTTCTCTATCATTCCTACTGCCTAGCAAAACTTTGGGAGATTAATATACAGTTGTTAAATTGAGTGGTTATAATACAGTGTTACAAAAAGAACTCTGAAAGTTTAGAAGTTGGTGTCTACTAATTACAGATAACTATAAAATAATAGAAGAAAAAAATATATAATATAATAGAAGAAAAAAATATATAATATATATTCCAAAATATCAGTTTTTCTTTTAAGTTGTTTATATTTGGTCAGCTGTTAAGAGAGAGCCTAAGCAAGTATGATAAAATGCTCAGGACCAATTCTTAATCCCCTATATCCAGCCCCCATTAAGTCAGGCACTGTTTTGCAGAAGTAGTAGGGGAAAGCAGTGACCTTCTCCACTGTCCCCCAGTCAATATTCTAGACAAGGCAGGGCAATGGATAGCAATGACAGGTGCTGGTGAACAGCAGCGTTGGGTAATAATTCCCATATCTCTTGAATTGCAAGACCAATTCAATGTTTGGAGTTAGAAAAGACGTACAAAACATAAAATTATTAACAGATAATGGTTTATCAGCGTTCTTTACAATTCTGCCAACACCAGTGGGTGAGCAAGAGGTTGTTTCTGTGATTTGATTCCTGTATAATGGACGAGATATTTATAATTATTTCAAGAAAAATCTACCTTTAAGGAAGGTTTCAAAATAACACTTTCTAAAATAAAGAATGTTAATGCTTATCAACTTTGTGTGGTGTGACAGAAAATTAAATAGTCCAAACCCAAACCAATTAGTAGAGTCCAATTTTAATAAAATTTCTTTCATCTCATTTTTGCTATTCACTGTGTAGTCTGGTTACTCAACAAGAGGTAATTTTTCAGTAGTGAGCCTTGAAACATATCACTGGAGTTTTTTATGTTTAGATCAAATAAATTCTCAGTTTAATATCCTGCTAGAGCTTTGTAGATATTGTTTATTCCTTTTCAGTTTATCAGATGACAAATGCCTCCTGATACAAGACTTTGTGCCATACAAAGATAGTCATGTGAAATCCCCAGGAAAGGCTTAAAAAACATGCACTGAAAACAAGTTGAAATGTTAGGTTAAAGAATAGATAAAAACAAGGATTGGATTGATCAAAGAATAGAAGATTAGCAGAGAAAAGAGAGAGTGAAAACAATCTTCCCATTAAAGCAAACCTTTCTTAAGCCTTGAAGAAATCTGTAGAAAGCTGAACCCCTGTGGTACAGACTTGGAGATAACAGGAAAGGAGGGCCTGGAATAAACGAAACCTCAGTTGATGCCTTTTTGGTAAGGACTAGGCAATTGAATCATATGATTTGAGAGCCGATGAACTGGTACCTTTACAAAGCTGATTGCTGTATGAGATCTGACGTGTTATCAGAACAAACAGGATAGGCTGGGGACAGTCATGCAAGGACATGAGGAATCACAGCTTCAAAAATGCGGCAGGAGGTTTGGAAGCAACAGCTACACACAGATCAACTCTGAGATGCCAAGATGATCTCAACACAGGAGCTAGATTAGTTACAAGGCACAGAAAGTTATATTATACATAGCTACCTGTTAGCTCTAGGTGTATTTGATAATGGTTAAGATTGTCTCTAGGTATGGAAAGCTGGTTGTCCTTGATGATAGATTATGCTGTTAGCAATTGCTTGTTTTGTGGAAAAACTGAATGTAGCCCATAATTCCCCTTGGCCACATGAATTTGAGGCTGCAATCCAGGAATATGGGTCACCCTGAAGGTAACAGTAAAACCCTGGACTCGGAAATACCACCTAGAAAGTTATCGGATACCTAATGCTCCTTTTTTTTGGTAACCATTTCATGGAAATGGCCTTATTACTTAGGGACTCCTTCAGTTGCAACTTGAACTAGCTTGGTTAAAAAAAGAAGATTTAACAGTTCATATAACCAGCTAGGTGAGGAGTGTTGTTGGAAAGGACCAGAACAGGGTCTTGGTGATGCCTGCACTTTCTCTTTTCTCCTCTCATCTCCCTTAATTCAGCTTTTATTTTTGGCCTTGTTCTCCCAGGCTGGGTGATATCATAAAATGAACCATAGTTAGTAGCAGTTTCTGAGCTCACAATTTCCCAACTTCTTAACTAGAGAGGAAAGGCCTCTTCCCCGTGGCTCTTATTAAAAAAAAAAAAAATCGCAGGGAAGGATCCCAGGCCAGGGTGGATGACTCTCCACCTCCAAATCAGTCACTGAGGGTAGAATGTTGATTCCTGGCATCACATCAAATGCAAAATTTAACTTTCACAAATTCAACTATGAGAATTAAATGAGGGATAAAACAAGAGAGAGATTACATGAATGATACGTGAGCCAGGAAATATGGATCTGCAGCTACTAAGGTCAGCCTCAACTCCCTGTGCTTATCATGGCCTGAGCATCTGGAGGAAAGTTCAGAGGGTTCTTTCTTATACTATGACCCCAAAGCTGGCCACTCCACCTGGTAATCAGCTATTCCCATACTGGGGAAAGAATGTCATTGTGGCTTTGATGGATAAAGATTATTTTGTTGTTATAGGTATTTAAAGGATTTTCAAGGGCAAATTTACTTACTTATAAATGAATTTTTCCCCACAAACTAATATTAAAATCTGAGCCCTGCTTAGGGCTACCTTGAACTCTTATGAAGATGGATTCAGAGTGGATATGGGAGGCCCATCCCTAAGCTATCACTGACAACTCAGAAGTGGGGTCCTGTAGGAAGGGAGCAGCTTCCATTTGGACTTTATGGTAGGAGCCATTGGAGGTGTGATTCCTCCCAAAAGGGAGAGCCTATTTCCCAGAAGAAGAGGGGAACAGTGCTGGGAGCAAAATAATTGAGATAAACAACACTGGACTCACTACAGAGGCGTTCACTGAGAGTGTAAGTGTCTCTAAGCGCCCTCCTCCATTTTGATAGTCATGGGTCCACTTCCCCTCAGCTCCTCCCTGTGGCTCACCTCATGGCTTCCTGGTCCCATTGAGAGACCAGGACCACTTTTGTCATTGTCCAATTTACATTCACTTTCTTCCCAAAGTACTGCCTGCTCTAAGGTTCTTGTGTCCCAATGTCTTCCTCTCACTCATATTAAACTGTTATTCAGGTACAAAACATATTTATCTCCGATACTATAGCTGCCCTCTCCACACAGAACTAGGCCAAAATTCCCTAGGGGACAAGAGAGAGCCTCAACCCACACTGCCTCCTCTTCACCAATCCCCAGACAGCATCCCTAGCCCATGCTTGTGCACCTCCTCTTTGCCCACCTAGTATATTTCTTGGAATTTAGGGTTTATTTCCTAAATGCATGGAGAGCTTAGCCCCTGGAGGCCACCATGCCATCTCAGTTTTCTAACAATCATCTGTCTCCAGGTAAGGTTGCCAGGTGAAATAGTTGAAACATCTTTATACTAAAAACATATTTATTGTTCATCTGAAATGCAAATGTAACTGGATGTCTTGTATTTTTATTCGGCATCTACCAGTGAGGCTTCCATAAATATGACCTCTGCCTGGCTGGTCCACCAGGCCACCCAGACATTCCTGAGCAGGTTTTAATATGCTTGAGTTCACCATGAGCAGACAAGCCAGGCCCTCACTGATTTAGAGTATCCAGACTTTCGTGCCACGTGTATAAATGTAATATTTGGGATTAGTAAGTGTTTTAAGAGTGATATACATTTTGGGCACAGAAAATAATACTTGGTTATATCCATCATTAGTTAGTTATTAAAGACTAATTAATGTTGTTAGAAATGGACATTTATTCTGTAAAATAGACTTAATTATATAAAGCAAATATAATCAACAGGCCATGTTGCTTTTAGATACAAATCAGCTAGGAACAATATTCCATCAGCTCTCCTGTTTGACGGATCTCTATTAAGAGGAAACCTTCAAGCTTCCTTTCAACAAAAGTGACCAAAACAAACATGTCTGTACAATAGTCCCCCTTTATCCTCAGGGAATATGTCCTAAGACCCCAGTGGATGTCTGAATCTGTGGATAGTACTGAACCCTATATTTATCTACTATGTTTTTTTCTATAAATACATACCTCTTACGAAGTTTAGTTTATAAATTAGTTGCAGTAAAATATTAACAACAATAACTGGTAATAAAATAGGACAATTATGACAATATGCCGGCATCACTACTGTTGCACTTTAGGGCCATTATTAAATGAAATAAGGATTCCTTGAACACAAGCACTGAGATACTGAGACAGTTGATCTAATTACTGAGCCTGGCTACTCAGTGACTGATGGCTGCCCGTCTACACTACCTACCGGTTAGTCACTAATGCCAGGTGCCTGTAATCCCAGATACTTGGAAGGCTGAGACAGGAGAATCGCTTGAACCTGGGAGGCGGAGGTTGCAGTGAGCCAAGATCATGACACTGTACTCCAGCCTGGGCAACAGAGTGAGACTCTGTCTCAAGAAGAAAGAAAAGAAAACAAAAAGGAGTGCAAAAATCCTTCATAATCCAGTATATTTTGGCCCAGTCTTTTTGAATGTAACTATAAAAGTACTTTTAAAGAAACTGGGGCCAAGAGCCAGGCTGCAGTCTGCTATGGCCATGCCTATGAATAGCTACTGCACTCCAGCCTGGACAATGCAACATCTGTACAATTTTTTTTTTTTTAAAACAAAATATAAAAGAAAGAAATCAGTGCAAAACTGTACATAACTTGCTTTTCACATAAAATATATAATGGAAATTTAGAATAGTTGCATAGTATTTATTCTATTATATAAATAAAAGCAGTCTACTCAACCCGCTGCCTATTGTTGGATACTTAGGTTACTTCTGATTTTTCTTCTACCAGGTCTTATCGTTGTACGTAAATTTTCCACAAGTCAGATGATTTCTGTAAATAGGCAAAATACATAATTTATAATAAAGTATTTTTATTATTAAACTGAAAAAGTTCTATTTCACTAGTAGTTAAGTAAGCACAAAATACGAAGCTTTTAAAACAGCATATTGACAAAGATTCTTAAGGTAGTAGTACTTGCTTCTGGAAATACAATGGAAGAAGCCCTCAAACACCTTCGAGGGTGCTGAGGTACTGAATATAACTTCTGTGAACTGTTTTGCTTTTCTACTTACTCAACATCCATTTTTTCTCTTTCTGTTAACAGCACCCACTATTCCTCTGGGGAATCCCTTCCCCAAGTTTTAGTTGATGTGTCTTGAGTGGGGATGAGACCACTCCCTTGCTTGAGTGAAAGCATTCCATCCTGTGGCCACAATGATTGGTTGAAGGATGGGTACACTTCTCTTGCCTATTTTCTATTTAACTTTTATTTAATTACTTCTATTTTAAAAGCCTTCTAGCTTGCTTTCAAGAAAAGTGGCCAAACATTATTGTACGATAGTTCTCCCTTATTAATCCCAAGTTAATCCCAGGACTTTTATGAGAACTCCTGGAAGTAGGTGCTCTCTTTCCATGATTGTTTCTATGGTAGGATATACCCAAGTTGATTGTATCCTTGCCACTATAGCATAATAGCATATATCTGAATATTTCCCAGTACTGAAATATGACATCTAATTGCTTCAATTTAATTGCTATGGTTACTAGTGAACGTGAATATTTTCATAAACATGTTGGCTGCTTGCATCTCTTTTGTGATCTTGTGTCTATTCATGTCATTTGCCTCTTTTCCTATAAAATAACACAATAAAACTTTTATAAATTACTCATACATTTTCTCTTAATTTCTTAAATGATGTTTTACTATAACAAAGTTGAAAGTTTTATGTATCCGTATCTACTGAGCTCCCCATTATGATTTCCTCTGTTACTTTTTTGATTAGAAAAATGTCCCCTATCCAAAGAGGAGATAAACACTTGCCAATCTTTTTCTCTAGTATTTTGTTGCATTATTATTATTATAATAGTTAACCCTTTAATTTACTTGGAATTAGCTTTGGTATACACTGTGCTGTAAAGCTCTAAATTTATTTTTCCCCAAATAGCTAGCTTAATTTCTCTCCCCTTCCTCCCTTCCTCCCTCCCTCCCTCCCTCCCTCCC
>NW_016806926.1:521003-523760 GCF_001698545.2 Rhinopithecus bieti | reverse complement strand
TTCCTTCCTTCCTTCCTTCCTTACTTCCTTCCTTCCTTCCCTCCCTCCCTCCCTCTCTCCCTCCTTCCTTCCTTCTTTTCCTTTTTTTTTGACAGGGTTTGCTGTCATCCATGCCTGAGTACAGTGGCACGATCATGGCTCACTGCAGCCTTGCCCTCCTGTGCTCAAGCGATCCTTCCACCTCAGCCTCCCAAGTAGCTGGTACCATAGGCATATGCCACCACAGGCATGTGACACCATGTCTGGCCAATTTTTGTAGTTTTTGTAGAGACAGGGTTTCACCATGCTGTCCAGGGTGGTATCAGATTCCTGGGCTCAAGCGATTTGCCCACCTTGGCCTCCCATGGGCATGAGCTCCATGCCTGGCTGTATTTTCTAAGTACTATGTTATCTCTCCCTTTTACATATTCTTTCCCCCGTGGGAAAAGAACACTTCACCAGTGTCACCACACCAGTGTCATCACACTGTGTCATCACACCTGGAGATTGGGCTTAATCCTAATCCTAGCATGTTCTCATACATAGTGAGGAAGATGAGAAAGAAGGGGAGGCCAGAACACCTGTTTTCTTCACACTGACAATCACCCCATCAGCAGGAATGACATCAGGTCTGTAGGTCCCAAGAAACCCCCAAGATTGCAGGTGCAGCATGCGTCATGATTTACAATCCCAGCCCATCATCCTCTTCTGTTTATTTTTTCAGATGGAGTCTCAGTCTGTCACCCAGGCTGGACTGCAGAGTCACCATCTTGGCTCTCTGCAACTTCCACCTCCCAGGTTCAAGCAATTCTGCCTCAACCTCCTGAGCAGCTGGGACTACAGGTGCGCACCACCACACACAGCTAATTTTTGTCTTTTTAGTTCAGATGCAGTTTCAGCATGTTGGCCAGGCTGGTCTCAAATTTCTGTCCTCAAGTGATCCGTCTGCCTCAGCCTCCCAAATTGCTGGGACTGCAGACAAAAGCCACGTGCCAGGCCCCTTTCTCTTTTCAGTCTTCGCCCATTGCACAAGTTGCCTCCCAGGTCCCTCCCTAAACCCTGAGAGGAGGTAGTTGGATGAGTTGAGTTGGTCTGCCTCTAATTACTGCTTATTTAATGTGATTGTGAATTTTAATATCATTAACACGACAAAGGGTTCTGAGGCAAATAGGAATGGTGCCTGCACAGTTGGCTTCAGCTGTATCCCTTGCCATTTGTATTCTTGGCTTATCTCATCCTGTGGTTTCAAGACTGTGATGGCTCAGCAGTGCCTTCCCTCCTTATCTTGTCTGTTTCTCCACACACCTTCCCTGGGGACTACTAGTGTAAAGTTGGGTAGCATGGATCGTTGTATATCTGAATATCTTTCTTTTTACCTGCATAAGCTGACATGTAAGCTTAAAATATTTTTGGTCACAAATATATTTGTGCTGACGTGTAAGCTTAAAATATTTTGGTCCTTTAAAGCTCTACAGAGCTCACTGAAGTTTTTTTTTCTGAGTTTAGTGTTTTGGAAAAGTGTAAAGGTACATTATCCTCCTAAATGCTTGTAAAAGCTGTGCCCTCTTGGAATTTACAGTCCAGTGAAGAAAAATAAATTATTTATGATGAAGAGTGCAATATGCTTTGCATTTAGTCTTACTTTTCATAGTCTCTGTCATCTTCATGAGATTTGGGGAGGAGGAAAGGCTCAGTCCATCCTTGGGTAATAGAAGTCACTCTGTGCCAGGACAGGAGTTAGGGAAAAGTTCCTGGATAGAAGAATTCACTATGTCTTGGCTCCTTGTGAAAGCAACCCTGGGCTAAGACTGAGCCTTGATTTCACTCTAGAAATTCCTGTTGGTTTTCACAACTAAGTGACTATCACTTTATGGTCACCCCCAGGGAGCTAGATGCCTCCTCAAGAGACCCCACCTGGTTGGTAAGCAGAGAAATTCTTTTCCTTTCTACATGCCATCTAGTGACTAACTTAAACGTTGTTGCATCTCCATTCATAAGAACTCTGCTTTTGATTTGTTTTGGGATAAACCTGTCTCAAGCAGGGAATCTCAGCACTTTATTTCTTCTCAGTCCTTTAATCCTAATGCCAGGGCTTTACTCACAAAGCTTCGTAAATCTGTGACCACTGAAATATCCTCTCTCTACCTGCCAATATATTCTTAAACACACATTTTTCATGGAGACTGTTATTAACCAAGCTCTTCTCTGCCCTCTTTAAGGACACATCACCGTGCAGATTCAGCCAGGTACTTGTGGGTTCGGTTGACAAGACTGACACTTCCCCGTGCCTCAGTTTCTTCGTTTGTAAAAATCGAGCTTGTAAAAATTGTATCTATCTCACGGCTTTGCTGTAAGAATCGAACGAAATAATGCACACGCACTTACACAAAACCCGCTATATTATTATTACATTCTACTTTAAGACTGAACATGAAAATCATTCAAAAAATTGTTTGCAAATTCAAGCCAGATATCGTGTCATGCTTACCAGAGAAACGATGGTATTAAGTCAAGCACCCCTTTTAGGGCTGCAGGCTATAGGAACAGTTTCTATGGTCTATGCGCGTGCATCGATGAGGTTATCCACCCACCTCCTCCACTTTGTGTGTCTGGGTCTCCAGATTTCATTATAAAGAGGCAGAGCCCATCAGAGAACTTGATCGGCAGCCAGGAGCGGTTTTTTCTTGCTCTGGTCCTTTGTCAGGTCTTTGTTCCGCCCCTGGCTACACTCTAACAGAACCACTTACTGGCTATTCACAGGAGGGGACCGGGCGGCGG
>NW_016806926.1:460292-516855 GCF_001698545.2 Rhinopithecus bieti | reverse complement strand
GGGGCGGGGCCTGCGGGGCGCGGGGCCGGGACGCGGACCCGGCGCAGCGATTGGGTTCACTCGGGGGGCCGTGCTGCGCGGAGTGCCAGGCTGCGGGCGGCGGCAGACCCGGGAGCGGAGACAGGCCCGCCGTCCCCGACGCCGCCGAGCAAGTCAGCTGCGCGCAGCCGCGGCTGGGAGACCGACGGGCAGAACGACGGGCGGCGGCTGCGGCGACCGCGGGACGGGACTGGAATCCGCAGCTCGGACCGCGCCATGGACGGCACCGACAACGCGACCCTGCTCTTCGCCCCTCTGCTGCGGGACAACTTCACCCTGGCGCCCAACGCCAGCAGCCCGGGCCCTGGCACGGACCTCGCCCTCGCCCCTGCCTCCAGCGCCGGCCCCGGCCCCGGGCTCAGCCTCGGGCCGGGTTCGAGCCTCGGCTTCACCCCGGGTCCCACTCCGACCCCGGAGCCCACGACCAGCGGCCTCGCGGGCGGCGCGGCGAGCCACGGCCCTTCCCCGTTCCCTCGGCCCTGGGCGCCCCACGCGCCCCCGTTCTGGGACACGCCGCTGAACCACGGGCTGAACGTGTTCGTGGGCGCCGCCCTGTGTATCACCATGCTGGGCCTGGGCTGCACGGTGGACGTAAACCACTTCGGGGCGCACGTCCGCCGGCCCGTGGGCGCGATGCTGGCCGCGCTCTGTCAGTTCGGCCTCCTGCCGCTGCTGGCCTTCCTGCTGGCCCTCGCCTTCAAGCTGGACGAGGTGGCCGCCGTGGCGGTGCTCCTGTGTGGCTGCTGTCCCGGCGGCAATCTCTCAAATCTTATGTCTCTGCTAGTTGACGGCGACATGAACCTCAGGTACGGATCTGTCTATTCCTTGGGCATCTGTCTCATCCCAGCCGCGCGTTTACGGCCGTGGGCTCAGGATGAATGACAGAGGCAGTGTGGGGGTTGGAATCAGGCGTGGAGGAAGGAGGAGGAAAGGAGAGGAAGATGATGACCCCCAGGCTTTAGAAGTCAAGGCCGACCTGCAGGTTGTGCTGCTGGGGGAGCGAGCTAGACGGCGAGGGGCTGCTCCAAGGCCGGGATTCCATGCGCAGCGCGGCACTTCAGCAGGGTCCCTCGCCGTCCTCTCCTAGCATTGGGCTGGCACCGCAGGTCGTTGTCCAGTGGGAGACAAAGAGAAGGGGAAGGCTGAACTAGAACTCGCCGGCAACGTAAAAGTAAAATAGGGCTACTGGCCCGTCAGAGAAACTAATCTCACATAGAGGGCAGGATTGTTGAGTTCAGCCAACAAGTAGCAGTCAGCAGCTTTACCATGGCTTACCTGCAGCAGGCTTGCAAGGAAGAACGCTCCTTCCCCTCAGAATCATCCAGGCTCAATAGACTTTATAAAGCCGAGGGCAGCAGTACTGAGACAGGGGGCTTGTTTTTTCCCCCTGCCTTGGGTTCATAATTCCACTGGTCTTAGACGTGCTGCTCTCTTGGCACTCTCCTTGGATGATGTAGGTTCTGCCCAGACTTCAACCCTAGGACTCGCAGTCTCCCCTTTCACCTTCTCAACAAACAATAAAAAGGTTGGCTGGCTGTTTGACTCAAAGCTCGTTCTGATTTCTGCTCATTCCCTTTTCTGCAGCATCATCATGACCATCTCCTCCACTCTTCTGGCCCTTGTCTTGATGCCCCTGTGCCTGTGGATCTACAGCTGGGCTTGGATCAACACCCCTATCGTGCAGTTACTACCCCTAGGGACCGTGACCCTGACTCTCTGCAGCACTCTCATCCCTATCGGGTTGGGCGTCTTCATTCGCTACAAATACAGCCGGGTGGCTGACTACATTGTGAAGGTAAGGCCCCTCTTCCCTTTCCATACTAGCTTGGAGAGCCCTTGATCTCTGACCCACAGCAGAAATGTGAGGAAGTTTGGAGAAGGGAGAAAGGAAGAAAAGGACTTGGAAATAGTTGCATGGATAAAATTTTTTAAAAAAGGTTTATGCTATGAAGATAACTTCCACTTTTGGGATTCCTAGAATAATAGCTTTAATTAAGACACAGCTTAATCAAAACCAGCATAAAAGAACTATCAGTACTCATCCGGAGGAAACAGATCATAGAGGGGTGGGGAAGATGACAGTGTAATTAAATGGCAACATATTTTCCACTAATTGTATATAATTAAAAATCAAAGCAGATTAAATAAAATTACTTTAATAGAATTGGTGCAGTATTTTAGAAATGCATGGCTATCTTTTCAAAAATGGAACTGGAATTCTGAGAAACTCTGTAGTAGGTTCCTTTAACATTTTACTAAATTTTTAAAAGTAAGTTGATACTAATAGGACAAAAAGTAATGGAAAAGTTACATTGTAGTAATAGAACACACAAAATATTGGCTTTAAAGCACAAAATAAAATCGGGTCCTGGATAAATAATGGAGGTTATATTGCCCTCACTAAACGTGTTTCTTTTTCTTTCTCCATTGCAATATTTATGGCTTCTAAAGCTAGTGAAAAGATGGGGATTTTATAATTTGTGCAATATTTCTCCTAAGGCTTTGATTTTAAAAAAATTAATGCTTTCTGTAGCAGTAGAGATTTTAGTAGTTTAGTAGTAGTTTAGTAGATTCTAGTAGTGGACTAGAGGAAAAAAAATCTTTGTAAAATTAAGCTGTCTTTGAAAATTCAAAATAGTAGTGAAAAGAATAAACCATGACCAGGATGCTGACTTCAGGTAATTAATCAAATAAAATACGAAACTATTACTGCAAAATGCACAGGCAAATTCCTTTAGACAAATGAAGAGAAAAAGAGCCACCTTAATGTTTCAATTATGTAGATTGAAGAAGACATAATCTTTTGTTTTACTTAATTTATTTTCTAAAGTAATCTGATCATATAGTCAGCTTTTATTAATATGAAAAGTAGAGAGTTCTTTTCTGTGCATATATCCAGCCCTGAGTAAAAGAAATCCTGCTCCATAATAAACATGTATATGTCAATGTAAAAATATATGTGTACATGTAAATACACATATATTAATACCTGTTGTGTATATTCATACTCTTGAGATGCATTAAGAACTTGTTAATCTTAATCATTAAGCTAATGCTATTAACGTGATGGCATTTACTATAAAACCTTAGGAAGTCTAAGAGAAAGTCAGTCAAATGACCTACACACCAAAAACAGAAGTATATTTAATATAAATATATTAATAAATTAATGTATTTAATATTCAAATATAATAGATCAATAAGATTAGCTACTTTGAATTTAAGGTTAACCTAGCCCTATTCTTTAACACACTATTAAGAAACGGTTTATATAATTGTTACACCTTTGCAAACACTTCAAAATGAGCATTCAATGTCAATGCTTGCCCAAATGATTTAAAATAGTTCTAAGGGACTTTGGAGCCAATATTTCAAAATGAATAAATCAGATTGTCAATGCTTTTAATGTGACATACTTTGAAGTGGTATGCTTTTACATGTAATAGCTTGGTTTCTGCCAATTGTACATCTGTAGTATCTGTACCTTATATAATAATTATTGCGGCATCCTCTAGGGTAGAATTTGTGACCAGCTGATAAATTTTAAATAATTTTTTAAGAGTGTAGAGCCATGCCAGTCCCAAAGACTGCAAAAGGGATATCACAGCTATCCAGGGAACCAGAAGCAACATTTAAGCTGTTCTCTCTGGATCTAGTTTCCTTCCCCTGCCCACTCCTCATTAAAAATAATAAGTTAACTACCAATAAGAAGGAGGAGTAGGAGAGGAATTTTTAGGTTTCCACCTTACTATTCATACTGCCTGTTTTATTTGAATGAGTGAAATGTGCCAGTCAGAACATCAAGATGACATGTTTTATGCAGAAGTCAGTTGTACTGTATCTAAAATCCATCTATTGTAATAATACCTGAGCATCATTAGAGACTTACAGATGGGAAGTTTCTCATGAACAAATGAAAAAGGAGAAAGTTGCCAAATTGCAAGGAATTATTCACATCTTTATTTACATTTTTTTCTCTTACATAATCTAAGAATAGGTAATTGTTTCAATATTGCAAGCAATCCTCTGCAATATATTTTCAGGGTTAAAAAGATCACACACTGAGCTTCAGACATTTTAATCAAGTTTCACAAGTTTTAACGCATGTAAAATGAGAACCAATTTCTTACGGAAAACATGGGGTTCAGTTCAGGGAAAGTAAATATCCACTTGTCTGCTCTAATGATCAGACCATACCTGGGGTATTAGGCTCAGTGCTAAATGCCCTGTTTTTAAGAGGCACATTCACAAATGAAACACATGTTCAGAACAGTCAGGATACCAAAACAAAGTTACGTGATGGAGGCTTTAAGTCTGGGGACTATCTGCCTGGAGAAGAGTAGCCTTCCCTGATAACCGGTTTTTAAGCTTTTGAAGAGCTGTTTTTCAGAAAAGCTTTTTTTTTTTTTTTTTTTTTTTTTTTTNTTTTTTTTTTTTTTTTTTTTTTTTTTTTTTTTTTTTTTTTAAGAGCTGGTCTTTGTTGCTCCTGACAGCCTATATCCAAGTCAATTGCTAGAGGCTATAGAAGGCAAATTGTCCCTCAACATAAGGACAGGCCTCCAAACAATCAGAGCTACCCAATGTGGCTCTGGATGCTTCCTGAAGAGGTGGCCTGCCCGTCTTCAGAAATATTCTGTCAAAGGTCCTCCATTTTGTGTTGGAGATCATACTAGATGGGTGTTTTCTTCCCTGAGCTTAGGATTCTCTCGCCTGAATTCATCTTCAACCATCTCATTGTAATTTTCTATTACTAGGTTTCCCTGTGGTCTCTGCTGGTGACTCTGGTGGTACTTTTCATAATGACCGGCACTATGTTAGGACCTCAACTGTTGGCAAGTATTCCTGCAGCTGTTTATGTGATAGCAATTTTTATGCCTTTGGCAGGCTACGCTTCAGGTTATGGTTTAGCTACTCTCTTCCATCTTGCACCCAACTGCAAGAGGACTGTATGTCTGGAAACAGGTAGTCAGAATGTGCAGCTCTGTACAGCCATTCTAAAACTGGCCTTTCCGCCGCAATTCATAGGAAGCATGTACATGTTTCCTTTGCTCTATGCGCTTTTCCAGTCTGCAGAAGCAGGGATTTTTGTTTTAATCTATAAAATGTATGGAAGTGAAATGTTGCACAAGCGAGATCCTCTAGATGAAGATGAAGATACAGATATTTCTTATAAAAAACTAAAAGAAGAGGAAATGGCAGACACTTCCTATGGCACAGTGAAAGCAGAAAATATAATAATGATGGAAACCACTCAGACTTCTCTCTAAATGTGGAGATACACAGGAGCTTCTGTCTTGCTGAAATATTGCTTCATATTTATGGCGTGTGGTAGTGCACATCGTTAACATAAAAGATGACACTGGTTCACATCATACATGTAACAATTCTGATCTTTTCACTTTAAGGTTTGCTGGTGTATTAACCAAACGTTGTCACAAATTACAAATCAATGCTGTAATATAATTTGCACCTGGAATGGCTAATCTGAAGTCTGAATTAAATGTGCTTTTTAGTTTTTACCATCACCAATTTCTATGACTGTTGCAAATACAGAAGCTTTTAGAAAACAGGGTCTTGGAAATGTAGAATTTTGGCGCACTATCTTATGAGTAAAACCAAGCTATCTTTATTAAGCATAATTGAGTTTAGTGTAATTGTTGTAAAAAAAAAAAAAGTGTGCTTGCTCTACTTAAAATTCCTGACAATGTTGAATTTTGATCTGTATTCAGAAAAATTCCAAAACGGGTCAGTTAAATAAGGAAATATACTATTTGTCAAACCAGTATCAGAGAAAAGTTACATTAATGTATTTGATTATTTGATCTGGTATCTACTTACTAATGAATAATCAACATTTTTTCTAGTGGACAGGCCATGTTCTTTTCGATTGGTCTTCTGCATTTATGTAAACACACCCCAAATCAATTTATCTTTTGGAGGAATGATTTGGTTGGGAAATTTTGCAGAACCACTCTGGAGCAGAGC
This sequence comes from Rhinopithecus bieti, assembly GCF_001698545.2. NCBI lineage: Eukaryota > Metazoa > Chordata > Mammalia > Primates > Cercopithecidae > Rhinopithecus > Rhinopithecus bieti. Next base: position 510,831 of record NW_016806926.1, on the reverse strand, counting down.
AAAATGGCACCTCCCGGTCATCACTGGGACTGGGGGAAGGGACATGCTCCAGGGGAGAAAACAGTTCGACTAGACGAAGATCCCTGGGTGGTTCTCCATGAACTCGCCGAGGGGGCTTAGTGGGTAGTCTCTCAGAGCAGCTCTGAGATTAAACTAGCATCTGAGTTAATGAGTAATAACAGACCCAGAACAGTTCCCAAACCTTGGCACTTTCGCTCGCTTAGCCAGAGGCACCCGACCTAGCCTTGGCTTCCTGGTGCGGGGAATGCGGGGGAGAGGAGAGCGGGGGGAGGGGGCGGTGCGCAGGCACCTGGAACAATTAGGGCACCGGGAGTAGCCGACTCAGCTGATGCCGGTGATGAGTTTCTCTCATTGAAATCCTCCCCATCTCGGGCGCCTTGGTTCCCTTACGAATCAGCCCTTTCATCACAAAGAAAGCCCTCTTTCTAGATAATCTAAGGGTCATTGTGCCAACATCCGGGCGTGGAGAGTTTCCGTAGGGAGAAGGACGGAGAGGGGCCCCCTCGGCGGGGACGCTGGCTGATGGCTGGAAGGGCGGGGACGCGGGCCGATGGCTGGAAGGGCGTAGAGGGAGGTACAGCGTGAGAGCCTCAGCCGAGGGCCGTCCCCGCCTCCGCTCGGCCGCCCGGGCGAGTAGCCTATTTAGGATGCGGCGGCGGGCGGCAGCTGTGCGCCCATGGCGGCCCTGGGGGACGAGGTGCTGGACGGTTACGTGTTCCCGGCGTGCTCCCCCTGCTCGTACTCGTACCCGGTGGCCACCAAGGGCAAAGGCGCGGCGGGCGGTAACTGGCAGCACCGCGGCGGAGGCTGCCTTCCCGCCTCCTCGTCTTTCCCGGGCTGCTGGAGGCTGACAGCCGCCGAGTACTTCGACAGCTACCAGCGGGCGCAGTTCATGGCTCTCCTGGCGCAGGTGGGGCCGGGTCTCGGGCCGCGCGCCCGGAGGGCCGGCAGCTGCGACGTGGCGGTGCAGGTGAGCCCGCGCATCGACGCCGCGGTACAGTGCTCGCTGGGGAGGCGCACGCTGCAGCGCCGGGCCCGCGACCCCGAGTCCCCGGCCGGCCCCGTGGCCGAGGGCACCACGGGCGGCGGCTCTAACTCCCAGCAGCCAGCCCGTCGAGGCCTGGAGCAGGGCAGCCCCCAGAACGGCGCCCCGCGGCCCTTGCGCTTCCCGCGCACAGTCGCCGTGTACTCGCCGGTGGCCTCGCGCTGTCTCACCGCCTTCCTGGAGGGACCCGGGGCCGCGGCGGGCGAGCAGAGGTCCGGGGCATCGAATGGAGAGCGGGGGCCGCCGCCCGCGAGGGTTCAAGACCCAGAGGAGGGGGAGGTGTGGACGAGGAAGGCGCCCCGGCGGCCGCAGTCCGACGACGGCGAGGCCCAGGCCGCTGTCCGAGCGAGCTGGGAGCAGCCGACCGACGGTCCCGAGCTGCCACGGCGAGAAGCCCAGGAGGGGGAGGCGGCTCCGCGGTCGGCGCTAAGGAGCCCGGGGCAACCTCCGCCGGCAGGGAGGGCCCGAGACGGCGGCGACGGACGGGAGGCGGCCGCTGCGGGAGAGAGGCCGTCGCCACGGAGCCTGGAGCCGGGCAAGGAGCGGCTGCGCTTCCAGGTAAGGCCTGGGGCGGTCAGGGCACAGGAGAGCCCGGGGATGCCGGTGTCTTCCTGGGGCCGGGCCCTGTGACTGCTTCGGGTACACGTGAAGGTGCGGCGCTTCCTTAAGCGTGGCCACTTCCGTGTTTCCGAAACAGCCAATGACCGCGACAGGTGTCTTCCCCCACAGCAGTCTCATGTCCCCGACAGCCTGACTTACTCGCCGCGGCTGCTCCACAGGCTGGCCAGGGCAACGCCCTTGGGACATTCACAACCCTCATATTTGCACTGTAAACCCTGGGCAGTGGGCGTGTAGGCCAGTCCTGACCGCGCGGTTGGATGACCTATGAGTACGCCCAGCTGAACTTCGGGAGCACTTGCAGGCAGGAGAGTAGATTCCGAAGAATCCCCCTCCCATTTCTGCACTAGATGTGGCAAAAACCCTTCAACTGCTGAGATTCTGGTCAGCAATTCTGACTTCTCCTTTACAAGCTTCCAGGCTATTGGAAAGCTGGAGCTCCTAAAATGCCCCTTCCTAGAAATTTGCTTTGCTTTTAAAAAGCACCCCCACCTCAGAAATCCAATACTGCGAAAGCATTTGGACTGCTCAGTATTGCCGCCCGAGAGCAGCAGGCTGAACCTTTAAAGGGCTGGGGGCACGCAGAGGGCAGTTGTGACCTAGCAGAAGTGGAAAGGCACAAGAGGTAAGAAGCCCGAGGGAGTCCTTCGCGGTCTCTTCCACGGCCATCACAGGCTGGTATTCCTTTTGAGGGGCGGTGTTGGTGGCGGTAGGCTGATTGTATGAGGAGTGAATCGAGAGGCCAGGGCTTTCCAGCGTGGCCATGCACGAGCTGTGTGTGATCTTAGGCCAGTCATAACCTTCCTGGACTTAGCAGTCAGTCTCACAGGTGAGCAGACTGAATTAAGTGCTCCCCAGAGTTCCTTCCAATTCTAAAAGCCTAACTCTAAAAACGTGTGTATAACTGGTTACTCACGGGGAGGGAAGAAGGGAAGTTTAGATAACACTACTTTTGTTCATATTGAATATGAATTATGGCTTACGTACAATTTCGGTTCCTGGCACTACTGTTTGGGAATTAACTAGCAGCATGAAGAATGTGATCTTGGTGAACCCCTTAAAGTTCCTTGGATGTGGAGTCTTATTTTTCTTCAGCTTAATACCTTTCATGTGTGCATAGTCTAAGATCAGGCTTCATCTTAAAAGGCCTCCCTGAAGAATCCCAAACTTCAGAGAACTGTTTATTATGTCCCTACTTATTCATTTATCAGCCAGCCTTATGAACTGAGTTAATCTGGTAAATGAACTTTAAGGCCCATGCTTGCTTAATTGTTTGACTAGGCTATTAGCTCACTTAATTACTGTATTGAAGAGGCATACCCAAACCTGACCCTGCTTTCTTTCATGATCTGGAGTGAAGTTGACAGTTTCAGATATCAAGTAGCTCCTTCCCAACGTCTGGAAATGAAGGATAATTCAGGTCTTATGTTGGTTAAACTGACATATCCTGTTGTTCAGTTCTTAGAGCAGAAATATGGCTATTACCACTGCAAGGACTGCAACGTCCGCTGGGAGAGTGCTTATGTGTGGTGTGTACAGGGAACTAACAAGGTAAGAAATACCAAGTGACCGGCATCTTCTCGCTGAAAGTGTCAAGGCGATTTTGTTTTATTTTCTTTCTCATCACAGGTTTACTTCAAACAGTTTTGCAGAACTTGTCAGAAGTCTTATAACCCTTACCGAGTGGAGGATATCACCTGTCAAGTAAGTCAGATGTTTTGCATTTTGTCTGACCTGGGCTGTCGTAGAGGGTTTTTAGTATAGTTTGAGTATACTTCCAAAAAGAGGCCAGGTCCCCAGACCTTAGGTTTCAACTGGCTTTTGTTAGGAGTGGTAGAAACAATACTCACCTGGGAAACGGGGCCTTGGTGTTAGCTTCTTTCTGCCCTTGCAAATCCTCTTGTTAACCTCTTCTAAAATTGTTAACCTCACTTGCGATACGAAAGAATACTTGCCTTACTTGCTACTTAGTCAGATGTATAAGAAAATTAACAAAAACATGCTTAGCAGAGTGGTTAAGGCATCCTCCTTTACAAACATGCCCGGCCCTGATCTCAGTGATTCTAAGTGGCTTGCCATACTTAGTTTCTCTCCACCACCCCAGGGTGTTAATGCTTCTAAATATCCAACGGGGGTCAAGTGTATTAGGCTGTCTCAATTGGCAATTCAGACTCCATTAGTTGTGTGATAAGAGGCGAATTTAGACACTTCTTTCCTCTTAAAGATTAGCTAAGCCCCTTAGCACAGTTAATAGCAAGCAAGTGCTTAAGCAATGCTTAATTAACATATTGCTTGCTTACCGTTAGAGTCAACTCCCCATAAAGCTAGACAACACCCACTATTCCTAGCCCTGTTATTGCTAGGTAGGTAGGGATGTAGAGGAAAAACAAGATTACTACGGGACCTTGCTTAGAGTGCATTCAATAAGTACTTGAATGGACTAGAGAAATGTTGAAGTCCTAGGAAATCACCAAGGGTTTATCTTCTGTACACCCTTCTGTATTTTTTTTTTCCCCCAGAGTTGTAAACAAACTAGATGTTCCTGCCCAGTAAAACTGCGCCATGTGGACCCTAAACGGCCCCACCGTCAAGATTTGTGTGGTAGATGCAAAGGCAAACGCCTGTCCTGTGACAGCACTTTCAGTTTCAAATACATCATTTAGGTGAAAGTCAGTGTTGCTGTGCATGCACTGATGGAGTAGACAAGTGAGCTTTTCCGTGCCTCTCCTCTCCACCTCTCCCTTCTCAAAATACTTCATGAAAGGCAGTGTATTCTGAAAAAGCCTTCAAATAAAGGTATTGCAACACAATTTATACATTGCATAAAATCTGTCTTTGAAAATAAAGTTTCAAGAGCACTTGTCTTGTGCTAACAGTCTGGGCCTGTCACTTCACCTTTATGAATGCTTGCTGATGGCAGAGAGTGGGCCAGGCTGAGTTAGGCTGTGGCTACTTGGAAAACAATTTAGTAGAGGCTTGTAGTCGAGGTATACTATTTAGGCAGCTCTGGAGGACTGAAGCTTAGAAGGGAGTTAACTGAATAAAAAGCCAGCTAGCGATTGTGCCACTGCATTCCAACCTGGGCGATAGAGCGAGACTCCGTCTCACAAAAGAAAAAAAAGAAAGCTGCCTAGCTGTAACATTAAGGCACTCTTTTGGGAGAGGTGGAGGCAGAGCCATTTCTTGGTTACGTGAGACCGCTGGGAGGTTAACGGTAGAGTAAGAATGCTGAATGGCGGTGATGGGGTAGGTAAAGGCTTTAGTGTCCGGGTGACTTTAGGAGGTAAGCTACTAGGTAGAGGAAGGCTGGGAAAACTAACCTGACTAGTCAGTTTCACAAATGTGGCAAAAGTGGGGGTTGGAACAGGGTGGCTGTGGGCAAATGGCTGCTTTAAGACACTGAATAACCCATCAAGTAGACTTTGTTTCTTCAAAGCTTTTTTTTTTCTTAAAGTAGGCCTCCTAAATGTACTTAAAGATGTCAAGTTAGAGGCGTAGGCCTTAGCCTTTGTCTTCACTGACTTGGTGCTAGTTGGGATGCCAGACTCTTAACTGCATCTAGTAGCTTCTCATGACAACACTGAGGCCCCACTGCCAGAATGCTCCTAGTTGAGGATGGGACTGAGTTTAGAGCCTCAAGTGCATCTGATGAAATTAAAGTTGTAGTATTGGTTTAATTAGAGAAACCACATAATTGGAACCATGTGCTAATTATGCCTCCAATTGTCTAACATCCCACTTAAGTGAACTCCTTACTACCTTAGGCCATAGCACCAAGTCTTAACATTCTTGGACACTTGTTAAAAGGGGCCAAAGTGGGTTTGAGGTCTCTATAGAATCCGTATCTCGAGGGGAAAGGCCCACCTGCATCGATGTGGATGGAGATGGTGCGTGTAAAATGCAGATTACTGGGCACCTGTCCTACCTACATTTAACAGGCACCCCCAGCTGTTACTAATGGAATTGAAGCATGAGAACCTGTGCTCAGCAGAGAAGAGGTGGCATCTCATGGAGCTTCTAGTAGAGTGGGCAGATGGCCACTAGTTTTTACATCAATGTAAAACCGAGGTTCTGACCTGTGATAAGGACAATCTGCTAAAGTGCCTCTGCAATAAGGGACCTGACTTAGGTCAGGGAAACCCTGCCTAAAAGAATGATACCTCAGCTGAACTCCAGTTCAAATGAGTCGAATGAGGCAAAAATGGCAAGAGGAAAATTTCCAGATTAGGGCAACAATCTGCAAAAGCCCTGTAGTAGAAAACAACCAGGAGGAGGCCACAGTGGGAGAATACTCTGGAGGACATGCCAAGTGAATCTAGCAGTGCCAGACTGGAGGGGTGTTTTAGGCCTTCATTAGGAGGATGGTCTCTACTGGAGTGCAGGGGCTACTTACAGGTATTATCAGGGTACACCACAGCCTCAAGCTCCTGGGCTCAAGTGATCCATCCTCCTGGCTCAGCCTCTCAAGTGGCTGGGACTACAGGCACTTCGTCAGGCTGCACTAAAAAGTTTTAAAGGTATGCTGGAGATAGTAGGGCATGGTGACATGTAGATTCACTTTTAAAAAATCACTCTAGCTATACAGTGGATACCTGTAGATAAGGAGACTTGCAGGGACCAGATAAAGTGGTGGCAAGGCTGAAGAGAAATGACAAGAACTGGTGTGGGTAAAGGCGATGTGTTTTTACTGGTTCTAATATGTTCCTGTTATTTGGTTGGGGGTAGATACAGGGGTAGGAAACCCATTTGTACTGTGGCATGCAAGTGATACATAATGTGATCAATAGCATTTGCTCAATGAATGAATTACATAAAAGGTACCTGCATTGAGTCCTAAGAAATTTCCACTGGCTATTAATATGGTTACATTGTTAATATTGCTTGCCATTAATTTTCTAACATAGCAGCTAACCCTGTTTTCAGCTGAGGAAAGTGAGGATCAGACTGTTTTACTTAGGGTGGGTGGGCATGCAGATATTCAACAAAGTGGCACAAAAACATGCCATTCAGATTATGGTGATTACATTCGAGCAATGAAGAGGCACTGCCAAACTCTTTATGTGTACAATCCAAAAACTTGTAAGATGTGAATAGATTTTAAGACAGGTTGAGAGAGGTTAGAAGGAAATACTCCAAGATGTCTCTGGGTATCAAGAGAAGTAACTGTAGTTTTCTTCAAATTTCCTTTATTTTCTAAAGGAACCATGGATTACTTTGAAAAATTAGGGAAGAAAATGCTATACAATACTAATAAATGGATTTTAATACTGTCTCTCTCCTTTTGTTTAGGTTATCCTGGTGTTGTATGTCAGCATTATTCACTCATAGGCCTGGATGAGGATCCTTACTCTGCTCTTGAGTCTTTTTCCAAGAAAGCATGTAATGATTTCCTAAATTTAAGGGAGGTTATGTGTTTTGCCACACCCTCTATTTTACATCACTAAAAGTAGAAAATATATTTTAAAATAAGAAATCCTGTGGTTTTGTTTTAGAAGCAGCATGAAGAAACTGCCACATTGCTGCTTTTACTGTTGTCTTACAAGTGTACTAGTTAAAAATGATAACTGTAAGTGGGCAAAAGAAAAAGGTTGTATGTAGCAAAAACTGGGCTCCAAATAGAACTAAATCAGGTAATAAATTAAGCATTGGATATATTTGTTAATAAATACTAACTTGGGATTCAGAGGCTGAGAAGGAGAGAAGTGTAGGTTGGAGGAAAATACTGTTGTGGAAGGCCATCCTCATGAATTTGTTTGCATCTTGATTACAGGAGGTATATTCATTTTTATTAATAGACTTAGTTATATACAAATAAATGCAAAAAGCAAGTATCAACTGAAAGGTTTGGTTGGGTAGTCAACTGATTTTGTTCTTTTTTAAGGCAATTCAAGGGGGTAACATTTGAAAGGTTTCTAAATGATGCACACTCTAATCATTCATTCTTTGTTAAAATACAACACAAACCAACAGCTACAATGCTTTTATTTTAACAAAAGGATGTAAGGAGGGTGAAAAGGATGTAAGGAGGGTGAGAAAAGCAGGGGAGAGTAAGATAGGATGTAAAGTGTAATGTATCTCTGGACACCATCCCTCTCTGCCTGCCCCACACCCAAAAGTTTTAAATAATTTAAAGGATACCACTTACAGTACCAGAACACCATCAAAATAATTGTCTTTATCAGGGTCCAAAAATACAGTGATTATGAGCCGTGACCAGATATGGAATTTTACTGGAAATGTAACTGTGGTCAGCAGTCCAATGGTATGCACAGTGCCTTCAGTTAACGCACTTGAGCATACGTAATTACATTTCTGGCAGGGTCCACACCCCCAAGAAAAGGTAAAGCTAAGCATTTCATTTCTACATTCTAAACTCTGGAATCACAGAGCCCAGTTTAAAAGAAAAGTCACAGTGGATCACAGTGGATAAGAGATGTATATAAAAAATACAAGGTGTTTCTTTCAAATCAGGAGTTGTGGGACTACATTCTTTTTTTTTTTTTTTTCTTTTCTTACAAAATGCGATTTAAAAAAGGATAGAGACTCCAGTTCATGTTATACTACAGACTTAGACAGTGAATAAGTATACTGCATGTTTTGGTAGTCAGTCTTCAGGCTTGCTTTCATTTCCCCTAGCCCCAGGTTTCTTTAGGGTAAAACATGTGAGTCCTGAATAAACATATAAAAATGCATTTGCAGCTCTTTTCTTGAATTCTGCAGACTTCAAAGCCTGCAAGTCATATATTCCATCATCAGTGACCACAATTTTTTCTTTAGCTTTGTACACCTATTCTTGTATAACAGTGCATGGCACAAATGTACAAGAAAATACTGGTTTAATCTCTACAGTTTCTATATGGAGTAAAATAAGTTAACTTTTCTAATGAGAATAGCTGACAGGCAGCATACATCTTTATTTTACATTTTAAAGTCTCTGCAGGCATCTACTTTGGTTAGTTATCAACAATCGTAACATAAGCACTGATCAGAGAACTGAGCAGCATTCCAATAACGTTAACAGATATATTATTTCTTTCTTTTTGAAATACTGGGAAAGCCCAGTTTTAAAATACTATTAAAATGTTCTAACATTTACATACTATGAAGAGTTAGATCTAATAAAATAACATTTCTTCAAAAATAATCTTGCAGTGTTCTTTTAGGCATGCTCTGAGACGTTATCACCAAACATCCATACCTTGAAAATATCACATATCCACACATCCCAACTCACACACACATAATTCCTTATACAGACCAAAAAACAAACCAAAAAACCCAAACCCTTATCCCACATACTGAAAAATCAATGGTTTTTGTAAATGAGTCTTGATGTGTATAGCTGACTGCATGTTCATCTGGATGATTAAGCATCAATTGCAGGTTAGGTTTTCGACTGCTAGAAATTCAAGCAGCTTTGCAGGTCTTCAGCTAAAATGAAACAGCCTTGATTTCAGCCTCATTTCACCTGCTTTTGGATGTTTCAGTATTGGAGGCCATTATTGCAAACATTCTTGGAATTATTTTCTTTCCCCAGAAAGTAATGTATTTGTAGGCATCACTCTTAGCCCTTTTCTTTTCACGTAGGTTAAGTAATTAAAAAATACCTTCTTCATACAGTTATTGTGGGAGATGTTGGCAGCTGTTAAAATACCAGATTTTTTTTCTTTCAGATCTTTTTGATCCAGTTTGACATTAGTTAAGCTAAAAAGTAGATGCTGCCAGAAAGTTATCAGTGAATGCAAGGGTCCATAAAAGGTGCTTGGTTTAATATTCTTCATCATCTTCAGTTTAGTTTCTTTCCCAAAGGCCTGAAGTGTCTCAGAATCCAGTGCTCACCATATTTCCCATTGGTTTGGGCTGTGCTAGAAGTTGGTATGATTGCACCATGCGTAGAGATTCTCTTATTTCCAGATTAAGTTCCATCAGTTTGTAGTTGGCTTCTGACATGTCCAGGTTAGAGCCTATAACTGCAAAGCTTCCTGTCTGGCCTAGTGTCTGATGATGGAAATATATATGTAACAGTGTCTGCACAGGGTCATCTTCACAACTGCCAAAGATATCACTGGGCCAGAGAGATCTGAAAATACACAATAGTTTTTCAGTTCTGAGACTTAGGCAATTATTAGTTAAGACTAACTCAATTTAAGTTAAATACCTATAACAACATTTCCTTGTGAATAACATGATCTGTTTTAATATTTGAGCAAATATTACTCAAAGTACCACCTGAAAGTGAAAAGAAATCTAAAATTGGTATCATTTCAATGGCAACTGTTAAAGATACTCATGTTTTCCTTTCATAAAGACATGATATGGAAACAGCAAATTGAAAATGAAAACCTAGTATTACTAAACTTCCTGTCTAATTTACAGGCATCACCTTTAAATCGTGTCACGTTTTACCTGAAAGCTTTGACTTGTACTACAGCTGATATAAATTCCTTATTTTTCAAAGTTTCAATTAAAGAATGAATGGCAGTTTCTATAGTAGTTTGTGCAGCTTTGGAAATGTCAATTTCTTCATTTTCGGAAACGGACTCAGCTTGTTTGAGGATACTTTCCAGTTGAGCAAGTTCCTCTGACATGTTGATGACCTAAAACAAATACATCTTTAAGGATCTATTTGTATGTTTGGTAACAAAAACATTTAGTTGGCTACAAGAATATACCTGATGGTAGTACCATTGTTGCTCTTATTTTAAAGAGTGTTTAAAAATGTTTGCCTTGGAAGAAAGGGCAGTTAATATTTCAAGTACTCCATTCTGTAGGAGCAAATAAATTCCACCAAATAGTAGTCTTGAAATTAAATGTTCTTGATAAAGCAACAAGTTGTAATAAACAGATGTCTATATTGATTTTAATATTACTACATTTTGGATAGTAAAAGTACATTTACTGTTATGGGGGATCATGAAAACTATGTGACAGTAAGATTATTTACCCCAGGGTATTTATATAAATATAAATATATATATTTATTTATTTACAGATTTAATGACTGAGAAATCATTTCCCCAGTGATAGTTTTATTACTAGCAGATGACAAGGGGAGAAAAAGACTAAAGTTAGCATCTTTGAGGCTATGTATTGATTTTCAACATTCAAAGTGTTTTTTAACATGTTTATTCTTGTGTGCATTAATAGAACTATAACAATATGGGCTGGGTGTGGTGGCTTATGCCTGTAATCCCAGCACTTTGGGACGCTAGGGCAGTGGATCACCTGAGGTCAGGAGATTGAGACCAGCCTGGCCCACATGGTGAAACCCTGTCTCTACTAAAAATACAAAAAAGTTAGCTGGATGTGGTGGTGCACACCGGTAGTCCGAGCTGCTTGGGAGGCTGAGGCAGGAGAATTGCTTGAACCCAGGAGGTGGAAGTTGCAGTGAGTTGAGATCATGCCATTGCACTGCAGCCTGGGCAAAAGAGGGAGACTCTGCCTCAAAAAACAAACAAAAACTATAGAAATATGAAAAACATGTTGGGGAGGGGGGTTGATGATACAGTTTTATGTCTGTATTGAACTGATGTGCTTTATTTGACTTTTGATTTTTCTGAGACAGGGTCTTGCTCTGTCACCTATGCTGGAGTGCAGTGCTATAGTCATAGCTCACTGCAGCTTCTAACTCCTGGGCTCAAGTCATTGTCCCAGCTCAGCCTCCCAAGTAACTAGGACTATAGGTATGTGCCACCATCCCTGGCTTTTACTTGACTTTCGATTATAGATGATCTGTTTCTGCTATGGAAGCCTTTAAGGTCTGGAACCTTTTACAACTGCTGGATATCTGCTGTCTTATTTACTCATAGGTCCTGACATAGCACATCATTAAAAAACAAAGTATTCCTTAACTGAAAAAAAAAAGACCACTCTAAGTGACTTTTGACTTAAGCTATTCTAACAACTAATAAATGTATATTTTAAAAATTTTTTAGAATCAGTTACTGATGCCTAATACAACTGAATATTTACCTCTGCTTCATTTTTTATCGTATTTACTTGGTTGATAAGTTTACAGTAGGCCTGGAACAGAAGCAGCAATTGAAAATGCAATTTGTATAATCTTCGGCAGAGCTCCAATTCCTAGAAATAAATAACATTACATTAAATTTAGGTGTTGTTTTCTAGACAGCATATTTCCAATGAAAATTTATAGTTAAAATTGTCTTGTCGTTTATTTTTCTGCAGTAAGCAAGTTAATATGGTGTGAAGCTGATGAAAGGCAGGTGAAATATGCTTTAAAGACTAAGATTAAAATAAAAACAAATATCACTGCTGGTTACATAATTCAGTTTTAATGTTAAGCACATTTTCACATTCTACAAATAGACTGTTTCAGCAGGCAATTAATAGGATACTTTAAAAAGGATTCATTAGAATTTAAAACTTTAAATTCATAATTAAAATAATCTACAAATGCAAAGACTTTTGCCCTCATTGAGATGTAGATCTCACTGCATTTATCAACAAATGCTTGATAAAGCAAAGTGAAACCGGATAACTGCTTACCTAAAAAGTAAGAAAAGCTGTCTTTTAAAGTGAGATCAGCTTTCTAAAGAAAACCACTTGGTAATCTCATTGAAATGAAACTATGAAATTAACACATGGGCTGAGCATGGTGGCTCACGCCTGTAATGCTAGCACTTTGGGAGGCCGAGGCAGGCAGATCACTTGAGCTCAGGAGTTTGAAACCAGCCTGGCCAATGTGGTGAAACCCTGTCTCGACTAAAAATACAAAAAAAATTAGCGGGGCATGGTGGCGGGTGTATATAATCTCAGCTACTGGGGAGGCTGAGGCAGGAGAATCGCTTGAACCCAGGAGGCAGAGGTTGCAGTGAGTCAAGATCATGTCACTGCCCTCCAGCCTGGGCAACAGAGCAAGACTCCATCAAATGCACTTTTTTAAAATTAAGACATTTAAAAGGAGATATATTTAAGAAAAAGGTGACTGCTAATTTTATGTATTTTAACATCTATTTTAATAGAACCAATATTTCATGGATTAGGGCTTTGCAAAACTGAAGCACATACTACTTGTAAAGTAGTCCATGACAAAACATTGCTAGGTCACAAATGGACAAATGGCAGATGAAAACCAGTTTGTCTGGCAAGGGTGAGTGGTCTATAAATCAAGACAGGTCACTTACTGCTAGTATTTCCATTTGCTAAGCAAGAAGGTGATCAGGTCACAAAAAATACAAAGGAAGAAAAAGACCAAGAATTAGTGTAAGAAATCATTTTAACTAGGGTCATAGATGTTCCAGGTAAACTGAAGAACATGTATTTATACCCCAAAGAAAACTATATGAAATTATATCCAGAATAAAACTTTTTAGACATTTACTGCAACAATTCAGGGTGTTTTTAAACACTGCCAAATAATAAATTACATTTAGACTATGACTTATTTCTGTGTAAAAGCTACAGTGAATAAAACTGAACTATTGTGATCTTGGCAAATTTGGCTATCCAGGTTTAAAAAAAAAAACAAAACCCAACTGTAATAAAACTTACATTTGTAAACTGGAAAACTTATGATTAGAAAATAAGAAACTAATTACTATTACTTCTCAGAAAAGAATTGGCTTATAATCGTACATAATAAATATCCATCACCATCAAAAGATTATCTCTGGGGTGGCTCATTCCAGGCTTCCTATCCTTTATGGTCTAATTAGGTCCTACTTTGCCATAATTGGTGCTGAGCCACAGGGTGAAATATCAAAAGCAGATTGCGTGTTCTAAATTGCATTCCAAAGGTACTTCAGTAGGTTTCAGAAACTTAACCCGACTAGGTTTGAATCAACATAATGTATGTAAAACACAGTAAAAATTTATGAACCATCTTAAAAACTATATGAAAACATGTACAGCAACTCACCTGGTCTCATTACGAGGATAAAGATTTCTAATTAAAACAGCAATTGTTATACTGTAAATGTACCTTCTAAAAGTCATTCTTAAGCCTGCTTTTCTAAATACTTTCCTGTGAAGGACTGTTTTTCATAAAGTTTATTCCTATCAATTTAGAAGGGATTTGCTAAATAAGCAAAGGTGAACTTTAGCTCCACGCTGCTTACCATAAATTACGTGGATGCTCATCCAGTAAACATCGGTTGAGCACAATCCAAGGTCAAGCATATTCCATATCTAAATTTCTCAGGGTTTACAGTTTATTTCATATGGAAATTAACAATTTGAATTGTAAATACCTTTCCTCACTTCTATTAGCACAAATAAAGTAGAACTGATTCTACAAGCATATATGCATAGCCTCTACTTTGGGATGTAATGGAACATAAACTGATAAAGTTTATGATCATAATTATAGGAAATAACACAAATGTAATGAATTTCACAGCTCTGAATTACCAGCAATTACTCTAAATATGCTAACAGGGCAGTTTTTGTGGATGAGTGTGTGCGTATATATATGCACATTTTAAAGTATATTAAAATTTGCACATTCTCTTTTATTCATCTAACAAATATTTGACTGATTATGCAAAAGACAAGACTGGTACACAAGGACAGATCAAGTTGCATAAAAAGGGTCTTCCACCATCAAAAAAGTTGAATATGAAAGGTGAGCTGAAATATAAATGAAAGTGTTAAAATGTTCAGTTTCCACTTAGTAGAAAACCTCAAGCTATGTTAACTGACTTGGTCTTAAGATGGATATAATTTTCTTCAAGGTAGAGGGGATGTAAAAAAAAATCACTTAATATAAACACCTAGTTTTTGTAGGAAAAAAGGTTGCATTACTTGCTGCAGCGATGCAGTTAAACAGTGGCAAAGACAGAATTAGAACCAAAGGATCTAATTCTGGTCTAGGGTTAATTCCTTATCTTCATTTCTTTACATAGATGACTTCGCGGTTTCTTTTTAACATTAGTGCAGGATTTGGAGTCAGCTTGCCTAGGTTTCAATCTTGGTTTCACTTCTGATTTTAGATAAATTAGCTTCTCTTCAAAACCAGGATAATTAAAGCAACTACTTGACTGAGTTGTAAGGATAAAGATAATGATAGAGGCTGGTAAATAGTTAACACTTAGCGAGTATACTATTATTTTCTCAACACTGCAGTTTTTGCAAAACTTCAACTTTTTACTATAATAGTATAACCTAATAATAGTATAACCTTTACAGAGACTAGAAATCTGTAATAATATAACCAAAGGTAGAGTATAAAAGACTGGAATTCTGATGTCAAATGGAAATAATTTTCAGTTGATGAATGTATTTTCCCCTATGAAGCTGCACTCCCATTAGAATAATTTGTAGGCCCTAACTTATCCTCACTTCAATGTATGTGTTTATGTATGTGCACCTTTCTAAGAAAATATAATGCTTTATTTTCACTCAGCCTTATATTAGAGAAAAACATTATAATTTATTCAATTCTAATTTTACCTTTAGTATGGACGTATTATATCACGTTATTCTTAGGTTTGCTTTCTTGACCAATTTAACAGAATAGCAGAATACTAACATGGGACACATTTTTCTTTAAGAGGCACATGCAATTAAAAGCCGACCTGGGCTTTCCAGATATCCATCAAGCTTATCTATTGAATGTTATTAAGCTTCAGTCACAACCTGGTCGTTCATTTTTATTAAAGTGAATTTTTCATTACAAAACCAGTATTTCACTGAGCTTTTACAAAGATTGTTTGATAACCAGAATGAAAAGTTTTACAAATATTCTTTATTTTTAGAAATAATCAAATAAGGATATTTGAACATATGCATTGTTTTACCTGATACAGAAATACAGCAAAAACAAGAACAAGAAACTTACTTGTGCATCTGTGTTTATCCTATACATGTCTTCTTTGGCACCAAATGTCCTCTTACAATCATCTAGCCACTAAAAATAAGTAACAGTAACATTTAATATGCACAATGAAATGGGTAATGTAACAGCCTGTCCATATACAACACCAAACTTAAAGCTAACTTGAAGTTCTAGGATTGGTTGCAGACCTAGAATTTTATCCCTATTTAAGCCAAATCATTTACATGGAACTAACAAAAGCAGGGATAGCATTAATATAACAAGAGGCACACACTTGTGACAGCTATACTAACAAAACCCATTCCATTCTAGGGACCTGTGATGTTCCATTTCAGTAAAGGATATTCTTCATTTTGCAGGTTTTATGAAAACCTTCATAACCTATGCCTGACCTTTGTGTAATGTAAGACGGGGAAATGAAAGATGTGCTTCCCCTCTAGTCAATATAATAAAGGCAACTTAGAATTAAGCAGGTCTGTTGCTTATGAGAAGTATAATTCTCAGAAGACTAGTGTCAGTTTTAAATTTGTGAACTGGCAATCAAGATCCATTTTAAATCTTGTTTTCTTTTCTTTCTTTTGGACAGTAATGAATGACAAACATGTTATTTCCAAACAATACTGGATGTAAAAGCCAAATGTGGTTTTTCATTCTCTGGGGGTATACCTAATGTTGATATAAAAGTACAGGCTGGGTGTGGTGGCTCCTGCCTGTAATCCCAGAGCTTTGGGAGGCTGAGCGGGGAGGACTGCTTGAGGGCAGGAGTTCAAGACCATCCTGGGCAACATAGGGAGACCCTGTCTCTAAAAAAATAAAGTTAAAAAAAGGAGTACTTCAAAAATAACTTAAAGTACATTTTCTTCAGCAAAATATAAATAAAACAATAGCACTGTGGTATAGTAGAAAAGAACGCTGGACTCACAGAATTTCCAGGCCGAAGTAAAAGTTAAGTACATTCAAGGTAAGCTCCTAGCTTTGGACAGTTTGATATTATCAGTTGTTTTGACTTCTAAGTTCTTTTTTTTTATTATACTATTAAACAATACAACTAATATATATATATATGAAATCATTAGGACTTTGAGAAACTCAAACTAGCTGCATTAAGCAGCTACTCTGAAAGTATTTTAGTATTCGACATTTAACATTCTCTATTGTAGCTTATATTGTACCCACAAAGAATTAAAATTGGACATTTCAGTTATTTCAAAAATGATCTCTTTGACCTTATTTTCCTTTTATTTCAGTCTCTCAGGTTTCACTGGCCCTTAGGCTATTTGCTTGATAGCATCTCTGAAGGAAAACATGTTAAGCTTTTCTGGTGAGATACAGCTGATGGCAGCCGTTGTCAAAAGCTATCAGTGGATTTCTTTGTATCAGTAAAATGCAGTTGATATCTAACATGGAACCTGTGCATTAATCTTTATTCATACAAAATGTTAAAATCTTAATTATCCCTTATCTTGTCCAGTTTGTCTAAGTATACTAATAAATTTGAAAATAATTTCAGTTGACTAATGGCTTATTTTTGTACTGTGTACCTAATGATACAGCCTTTTGGGGGGTACTATTCAACATAATTATTGCTGATTTTTATTCTGTTAAAAGACAAAAGCCAACCACATAGTCCTGTGGCTGCACAATGGCTTGAGAGATACAGGTCCACACCTTTCCAGCCAGAGCATACAAAACACGGCACATCTAATCAGTTTTCCTGTCACGGCATTTTCTTTATTCAAGGTTCAAATGAAGGTTAAAATTTAACTGTCGAGGTTCTACTTCTGGGTGTGATGGAGTAGCCTATATAAGAACAATCCTGCAAGGACAACTATGGAAGCTGAATCCTATCAGCGAAAACTCAAACAGAGAAAATTACCAAAGTGAGCCCAATACCTGCCCCAGTGCTTACTCTAGGTGTATTCATATTCACGTCCCTGCGCATAGAGGCTGAACAGAAAGCAGTGGCCTAGAGTTTATGCCCTACAGTTTCACTGGGCTGGGAAAACAGTTTTCAAAGATAGATAGTGAGATATTGAGGGCCAATATCCTGGAGAAAAGAGAACTGCAGAGAAGTGACCCCAATAGTCTCTGTGCAGTTTCCCCCCTTGGGACACTTGCTGTTCCTGTTTATTATCTGCAGGGGGAGAGGCTACGAAATCACACACTAGCCCCTGGGAGACAGAGAAGGTCGGCAGAGACTGCTGGTCTCTCAGTGCTGGAGAGAGAAAAATCATTCAATTCACTTGTGAGCCTTAGAAGTCTTGAAGAATAAAAAAAGAATGTATAACTCAAAAACTAACAGGAAAATTAAATAGGGCAGACAGTAAATATTTTAGGCTTTGCAAACCATATAGTGTTTGTTGTAACTATTGAACGATTACAGTGCAAACATAGCCATGGACAATATGTAAGTAAACCAGATAGCTGTTTTCTACTAATTGTATTTACAAAACCAGGCAGTGGGCTAGATATGACTTGATGGCTATAGTTTGCTAACCTGTGTTCAAGAAGTTTGTAGGCACTATTAGTTGTTTGAATTTCCTAAAAATTTTAGAATCAGCCTGTCAATTTCCGTTAATATGCCATCTGAGATTTTGAATGAGACTGCATTAAACCTATAGACCATTTTGGGGGAAAATGACTTCTTTACCATATTGAGTCTTCTAATTGATAAACATGGTATATAGTCCTCCATTTAGGTGGTCTTTCATTTTTTTCAATATTTGCAGTTTTCTGTATAGAGGTACAGCTATCTTTAGATAGATTTATTTGTAGGTGTTTGATATTTTCCTATTATAAATTGTATCTATTGCTTTAAAACCAACCATCCTGAAACTTAATGGCTTCAAACAACCAAAATGAATCTATGTGCTGGCTGGGAGTTTTCTTCTGGTCTTGCCTAGGATCACTCATGAGTCTATAGTCATTTGATGGCTTGACTGGGGAAGTGGCAGGGTTGAAGTTCCAAGTTGGCTTCACTCATATGTCTTGCACACTGGCTGTCAACTGGAATGCCTCTGTTCTCCCCTACATGGCCTCATCTTCCAGCAGGCTAGAGGTCAAATAGTTTCCCAGAGTTTATCCCAGTTTGCACTCTGACCAGTATGATGGCAAAAGCAGAAGCCACAAAAGACCACTTCAGGACTAGTCTTGGAAGTTACACAGCATTGCTTCTGAACTTGATTGGTCAGAGCAAATCACAAGGCCATCCCAAATTTAAGAGATGGTGAAATGGATTCTGTCTCTTCATGGGAAGAATAGGAAAGTCACATTGCAAAGGGGTGTGGCCACAGAGAAGCATGATTCATTGGGACCAGTATTTTAACAATCTACCTTTGCCTCTAGTAGGCAATGATTTCTGAAGATACAAAAACCATAACCATGATGGAAAAGGCCGATAACCTGGACTTATTAAAATTAAAAACTTCTGTTCATCAAAAAATGCTACTAAGATAGCAAAACTGCTAGCCACAGAGAAGAAATAATCTTTGCAATACATATATCCAAAAGAGGCTATATCCATTTAGGATAAAAAGACCCTACAAATCAATAAGAAAAACCCAACCCATTTACAAAAATGAACAACGTACTTGAAGCCACGATTCACAAAATATCTTAAATGAGATCCATTTGAAAAGGAGCTCAAACATTAGTCATCAGGGAAATGCAGAATAGTACCATGAGATACCACCACACACTTCATTTTCATTTTCATAGGCCTATACATGTCATAGATATTTACTACTTATTAATGAAAGACCCATCTCCTAGAAAAATAATTGTCTACTGTATGCAGTTTGTGTGAAAGAGAGAAACTATTTTTTGTTCTTCTGCCCCTCCCAATTGAAAACGTGCTGGATTTACTCTTAGGGAAGGAACTCTGTTTTCAATGCCAGATTGGACTTGAAGAGGCCTTTCTTAGGAGGTGATTATCTAATGCTTTTTTCTCCCATTGCTTGCCTATGTACATGTACACATCATGGGAAAAAGATCATAGCTTTGTCAGAGGTTGTGGATTTCCTAGACCACAATTCTCTAATGCACTGAGAAATACTGCTTCAGTTTCCCCACTTGGAATGTTGACAGCAGCTATATAATCTCCACAGAGCTTTTTACAAAGCTATGGTTTTCCATTGTGCTGTTAGAGAGCTGATTTTTAAAAGCCAAAGGTAGGAATTCGCTGGATAGAGAGCTCAAAGAATCTGCTGCTCTCAGGAAAACCCTGAGGCAGGTGCTAAGAAGTCTTCTTTTCTGTCTGGGCTATTCTGCTGCCAGGATTACCCTTCCAGTGTCAAGAGCAAACCACTTTTCGCATATGGTAAAAAGAGACTGACCTGCTCAGTGGCTTCTCTTTTGGCATTGTATGTATCCAGGTGTTCTTGCAACTCCAAAACACCAAACTTGAGGGTTTCCAGCAAACCACATGACATCAGCTGTGAAATCGGAAATATTGACCCAGGTTACCATTTCTGATTGAAATCACGAGACTCACAAAATCATGAGACTTTTCAGTTATGGAATACCTGTTAGTTGGTTTTTGGGTATTCTCTTACTCTACTCTGTCCCCTACTAAGAGCTGAGCTCTCACTGGAACAGTAGGAGTGCAGTGGGACTTCAGAAGTCTCAGGAAGGACATCCTCAAGTGTTTTCAAAGACGTCAGGCAGGACCAGTACATACCTCAACCTTGAAGATTTTTAAACCTTAGTTCTTTAAATACCTTAATATATAATCTAAAAGTGTGCTTGGAAATAAATCAGGAAATGAACCAGGAGGCCTGGGTATTTCATGGGGGAAGGTTTAGGCATCTCCTACGCATTTTATTTAAGAATAAAAAAATTACCCATCTCTAGAGCATGACTTTTTAGCTTTCCCATCTAGGACTCTGTGGAGGGTAAGGGCAGGAAGGAGTCGGAATCAGAAACAGTCACAAGTTGCTGCATCTAATATACCAGAATTGTAGTTTGCCAAATATTTATCATCGTGTTGAAAATCTGAACCTTTATACCATAAAATTCAGAATTACTTAGAAAAAAAAGAAGACTTACTGAATGATGCCATTCAAATGTAGTCTTTATAATAAATCTGCATGTAAAAACTTACTGTTTCAGCATCCACAAAGACTGTTGGGCATTCTGAACACATCATCATCACTTCCAAGGAGCTTTTAAATTTGGTACCAATGCGTTGCAGACTCTCACCAAGAAAGCTGACTGCCTCATTAGTTATTTCTCCAAACTTTCTTTGAATTGTCTATGGGGGAAAGCAAAAGAGTTTAGTGTTTCATAAGAAAGCCTTTTTTTACCTTTAAGTAAAGAAGCATAATAGGGTAGACTTTTATTTTAAAATTATAATGATATATAGAGTTTTAACCATTGATCTGTAAATCCGTATTTTAGGTATTTCCTTAGGAAACATATTAATTTCTAAAAGAAACAAAATTTACAAAATAGTATTACTGAAAAAATTAATGATATATGCCAGTCATCTCCCTATTCCTGAGATTTTTTCATCAGAGGCAGACAGATGGAAGCATGCTGTACATTCTTAGCAATCAAAGTCCTCACTTGTCTTGAGGAAGTTGTTCATCAAAAGTTATTACCTGAAAGAAACTTTCAGTAAATGTAGTTTACTATTCTTGACTATGGGCTGCCATCTGGCTTAACTTTAGGTAAAGTCATAAAAAATGTATTAAGAGTAATGTTTTCTCCGAGTCCAAGAATATTCATTTTCATAAAACAGACAATCCCTGACTCACAGTAAGTCAATAAATTAGACTACATTATCAGTAGTATCAATGGTTAAAGTATATCTACTTATATATGTGTTGCACTGTTAGGTGGCATTATGATTAAAATAAAAAGCATAAATCCACACTTTGAGCCATCATGAAACTTACAACATCAGTAAGAATATAAGTAGAAAAACCAAGTAGTGATGCAGTAAGTACAGAATTAAATAAGCGCTCCCGTTAACGAGCGCTAAAGAACTTCCAGGAGAGAGAGACTGGAGGTTGGAGTGGTTGGGAAAGCTTCGGTAAGAAAATGTATTTAGCTGAGTCTTCCAAGATGGGCAAAATTTGGGAGGAGAAAAGGGAGGAAAGGTAGTAGATAGTTCAGAGGATATAACTTAAATGGTGGCATTTTTCTGTACCTTAGTTTCCCTCTCCACTGAATGCTAAAAATCAAATCTACATTCCATAGTTGTGGTGTGAGAACACTTACTATAAAGCCATTTAGCACAGTGCCTAGCATGTAGTGGGTAGTCAATAAATTTTAGCTTATATTATCGTTGTTGTTGGGGAGGAAGCAACCTTAATAGCTAAAAATTTTAAGGTCCTCACAGAGTCATAAATGTGTCCATTACGTTAACCCTTGATTATAAACTGATTTATGATATATTAACTGTAAGCTCCCTGAAGGCAGAGCTTAGGCCTTTATTTCTTTGGTATCCTGATAGTGCCTAAGCATACTGCAGAAAACAGATGTTGTTTTGAAGTTTTATTCTAATTGCCTTAAGGGAGAAATCTGTACCAGTCATTGTGTAATGTACCAGCAGTACCACAATGTCACAGTGTCAATGTAAGTAATACCACTAGCTTAGAAAAAAAAAATTATTAAAGAAAACTGGTAGGAATATTAAAATTGGAGATGCTGATTTTAGAAGAAAAACTGTAACTTGAATAGGTAACTATAATATAAATTCAGATACCCTGAACCTCACTGACCTGAAAAAGCCTAGAAAACACATGAAAAGTAAACACTGCAGAGGACCCATCGGTGTCAGACAGCATCTGATTGACGTGGCAGCGCCAGGCTTCCTCTTCATCATCATATGCCACGGGCTGAAAGGCGGCTATGATGGCAGAAAGAAATGGTGATGGCAGAGGCGATGTCTGTACTTCTGGAAAACCATCTTGCTCTTCTTCGTCTTGACTGTTAACACAGATATCACAAATATCGTAACACTATCTCAGAAAAAAAGAATAGGCTCAATCACGTAAGACAGCTTAAGTCATTTGACAGGTTATTTTTATTCATATATACACACTGATTTAGAAAATGTACAACCACCTAAATCTTGTAAGAAAGTGTGAATAAGTGAATTCCTGTTCTTTCTAGTTAGCATTTTTAGAATTAGAACTCTAATTTCAAGCAACTACCTTAAAATAACCCAAGTCCTATAACGTGCCACCACTATAATTTTAGTAACTTCTATGAATAATACCAATGAGAATGTTTTCATTTTCAATGGTCAATTTTGGAGGCTTTTATTTGAACAGCCTCACACTGGGGATAATAATATTTTTAGAGTTTTGATCATGGTCTTTTGTGTTAAGGGCTATGTTAGGTGCCTTATATGGATAATTTCATTCAGTCTTTGCAACTATATGAGGATTAGGTTCTATTATTATCTTGATTTTAAAGATGAAACAAAAAGTTCAGTAAGGTTAAATAATATGTCTAGTTATTGGGTAAGAAATGACAGGGCCAGAATTTGAACCCAGGACTACGGGTCCAAATGCTATTAGCCAGGAAACACATAGCTAGCTCAGTTATTTCATAAGCACATACTATGTTCCTAGCAATATGGCCAATAATAGATTAGAATCCAAAGAAACATAAGACCTGGCCATTTCCTTCAAATAATTTATAATCCCAAAAGTCAGATTATACAAACCAAAATGGAACAACGGAAAAAGATGAAGATGTATTTGGGTTGGACATTCTACAACTCTCGGCCATAAAAATGAAGAAATATTTGAGTCTAACACTCCATAAAAAAGACATGTGTTATTCAAGGTCTTAAGATTGAATGTTTTGCATTACAAGCTAGTTCTATAAGGCTTTATCAAAATTTTGGAGCAATGCATATGGAAGAGAGGGACCCAAGTAAAGACTGGAGAAAACCATCAAAATAAAGCAGACATCTGAAGTGAAAACAAATGAGACCTCAAAAAGGTTAACTTTAAAACTGTCACTGTGGTGACTGATTTTAACACGTATACTATAAGCTAGAGTAGATAACCTGTATGCTTAGTAGGAATGCTCCATTCTATTTCAGCTGCAGTAGTTGGCCAAAGTCGACTGTTTGGTTTCAGCCTTTTAGAAAGCCAACTAGCTGAATAGCATCGTTTCTGGCATTCCTGAACTTGTGCATGATTAATGATTGAATGGTTGCATGGGCTACTGCCATATTCAAATCAGTAATATGAAAAAGGTGTATCACTAAGATTTATTGTTAATATCTGATTATATATTTTCAAATATGGGTAAGTATTCTTGATATGTTGACGGTAAAAAAAAATCTCCAATGTGTTGTATATGTTAAAACTCTATTATCACATGAAGTATAAAGGTGTATTTTTTATTGTAAAAGTAAAATTCTGAAATACTTGCTAATTATTAAATATTAATTTTATATAAAAACAGTTATCTAGGAGCTCCAAATTGTTGAATGGGGAAATAGATACACTCACAGAGTGCATGAAGTTAGATACCTTTATAAAAAACATAATATTGAACCACAAATATTTATGAAATTTACATAGTGGATATTCTAATTCTATGTGTTACAGAATTATTTGGTATATGAGTTTCATAACAGCCACCAAAATTTCCCTTAAAAACTATAAATAATAATTGATTATTCAAGTTAGTCTATGAGTAAAGAAAAAGTTCCATTTGAGAATTCTTCATACTTTTTGGTAATACATTTTTAATGTATGGAGCATAAACATTTAAAAGGAGCAATCTAGCATCTAAGAAATAATCACTTCTGCCTTTAATAGAAATAAAACTTAAAAAATATGACCACTGATCATGAAACTGTAAGAACAATTTTTTGGATATATTTTAGATTTAAATTCTGGTATCACGGAAGTTCATTCCAATATTGATTTTAACATTTGGCCATTTGGCATGCCAAAATAGATATTTGGTGTGCTTCTAAATGTGGAATACCACTTACTACGCTTTGAAAATGGCCTAATTGTTTTTCTTTATGAGAATGTCCATAATCGAAGAAATATCCCATTAGAGTAAGGCATTCTATCTTTAAAAATGAAGATAGTATGATTCTAGACTAAAACACACAAAGTATGATTACAGACTGAAACGCACAAAGAAATGAAAGTAAGTAAACTGGAATACAGGGGCACTCTTTGGAAGGAATAGGGGAGAGATTATCACTTCACTACAGTGTTTATGATACTGTATTCTCACCTGGACAGTCCGGAGAAATCTGCTTCTTCTTCTTCACATCTTTCATCTAGCTCTTTCAGAGCTAAGGTAACATCCTCTTCGCAGATTGACTCAGGGTAGCTTTCAGGAGCTAGAGGCTCTGGCATTTCAGTCTCTTCTAAATCAAGAATTCCTTGACACACAAGAGAATCCTGCTGTTCTTGAATTATATAGGACCCTTCATCTTCAAAGGCTGTAACATGTTCCTCCTTTAATACTGAACTTGTATCCTACAAAACAATCATATTTTAGTGAACTATAAAACATAAAAAAAGAATTTTACAACACAATAAATAAGTATTGCCATCCATCTAAGTCTGTTTTATTAAGTGTTGTTCATTTATACAGTCTAACTATATGTATAAATACATATATGTATATGTAGTTTTTTGAAACAGAGTCTCGCTCTGTCACCCAGGCTGGAGTGCAATGGCGTGATCACGGCTCACTGCAATCTCCGCCTCTCAGGTTCAAGCAAGTCTCCTGCCTCAGCCACCCAAGTAGTAAGGACTACAGGCACATGACACCACACCCATCTAATTTTATTTTTGTATCTTTTAGTAGAGATGGGGTTTCACCATGTTAGCCAGGATGGTCTCGATCTCTTGACCTTGTGATTTGCCCGCCTTGGCCTCCCAAAGTGCTGGGATTACAGGTGTGACCCACTGTACCCGGCCACTTTTACAGTTTTTGAACCAGTTATAAACTTTTCTTAATGGTCATAAGTTTAAAATATTTTGAAGTTAAAATATATCACCTATTATTGTATAGAAACATTGAAGACTTTTCTTTTCTCTTCAGTAATAGGATTTAGGTGTTTACTTAGAAATAGCGCTTTGGTCCAAGATGGCCAAATAGGAACAGCTCCAGGCTATAGCTCCCAACGTGATCGACACAGAAGATGGGTGATTTCTGCATTTCCAACTGAGGTACCGGGTTCATCTCACTGTGGTGTGTTGGACAGGGGGTGCAGGACAGTGGGTGCAGCCCGCCAAGTGAGAGCCGAAGCAGGGCGAGGCATTGCCTCACCCAGGAAGCACAAGGGGTAAGGGAATTCCCTTTCCCAGCCAAGGGAAACCGTGATACACAGCACCTGGAAAATTGGGTCACTCCCACCCTAATACTGCACTTTTCCAAAGGTCTTAGCAAACGGCACATCAGGAGATTATATCCCGTGCCTGGCTCAGAGGGTCCCATGCCCACGGGGCCTCCCTCATTGCTAGCACAGCAGTCTGAGATCTAACTGCAAGGTGGCAGCGGGGCTGGGGGAGGGGCGCCCGCCACTGCTGAGGCTTGAGTAGGTAAACAAAGCAGCCTCCAAGCTCAAATGTGTGGAGCTCACTGCAGCTCAAGGAGGCCTCCCTGCCTCTGTAGACTCCACCTCTGTGGAGAGGGCATACCCAAACAAAAGGCAGCAGAAATGAAGATTTAAATGTCCTGTCTGACAGCTTTGCAAGAGGATAGTGGTTCTCCCAACAATGAGTTTGAAGATCTGAGAAAGGACAGACTGCCTCCTCAAGTGGGTCCCGACCCCCGAGTAGCTAAACCAGGAGGCCACCCCAGTAGGCGCCAAACTGACACCTCCATGGCCGCGTACCACCTCCTGAGACGAAGCAGTTTCAGAGGGAATGATCAGGCAGCACCTTCGACTGTTCAAGAATATTCACTATTTGCGGGTCTCCCAGTGGATACCCAGGCAAACAGGGGTCTGGAGTGACTCCAGCAAACTCCAACAGACCTGCCAGGCTGAGGGTCCTGATGTTCAGAAGGAAAACTAACAACAGAAAGGCATCACACCAAAACCATCTGTATGTCACCATCATTCAAAGACCAAAGGTAGATAAAACCACAAAATGGGAAAAACAACAGAGCAGAAAGCTGAAAATTCTAAAAATAGAGCACCTCTCTCCCTCAAAGGAACCAGTCCTCCCCGGCAATGGAACAAGGCTGGACGGAGAATGACTTTACGAGTTGAGAGAAGAAAGGCTTCAGATGATCAAACTTCTCCGAGATAAAGAAGGAGTATCGAACCCATCGCAAAGAAGCTTAAAAACCCTTGAAAAAGATTAGACGAATGGCGTAACCTAGAACTAAACCAAGTGAGAAGTCTTAAATGACCTGATAGAGCTGATAAACCATGGCACGAAACTATGTGACAAATGCACAAGCTTCAGTAACTGGACGCACAACTAGAGAAAGGGTATCGTGATGAAGATCAATGAATGAAATGAACGAGAAGAACATGTTAGAGAAAAAAGGATAAAAGAAATGAGACAAAGCCTTCAGAATATGGGACTATGTGAAAGCCAATCTCGTCTGATTGGTGTGCCTGAAACGTGACAGGGAAAATGGAAACCAGCCAACATGTTGGAAAACACTCTGAATTGAATATCATCAAGGAGAATTGTCCCCACCTATGTAAGGCAGGCCAAATTCAAATTTAGGAAATATCAGCGAACACCACAAAAACATCTCGAGAAGAGCAACTCCAGACACAGTAATTGTCCAGTATCCACCAAAGTTGAAATGAAGAAAATTTGTTAAGGGCAGGCCAGAAGAGAAGGTCGGGTTACCCACAAGGGAAGCCATCAGGACTAACAGCAGTCTCTCCGCAGAGAACCTACAAGCAGAAGAGAAGTGGAGGGGCCGATATTCAACATTCTTAAAGAAAAGAATTTTTTCAACCCAGAATTTCATATCAGCAAACTAAGTTTCATAAAGGAAGGAGAAATAAATCCTTTACAGACAAGCAAATGCTTAGAGATTTTTCCACCACAGGCCTGCCTACAGAGACCTGAAGGAGCACTAAAACATGAAAGGACAACCTGGTACCAGCCATTGCAAAATAATGTCAAAATGTAAAAGTCCATTGGGGCTAGGAAGAAACGCATCAACTAGCAAGCAAACAAAATAACTAGCTAAATCATTAATGAAGGATCATTCACCATAACATATTAACCTTAAATGTAAATGACTAAATGGTCCAATTAAAGACACAGCTGGCAAATTGGGTAGAGTCTAAGCACCCATCAGTTTGCTGTATTCAGGAGACCCATCTCACAGACAGACACACATAGGCTCAAAAGAAGCGGAGAGCGAGAGCAAAGAAACAAAAAAAGCCAGGGTTGCAAAACCTGAGTCTCTGATAAACAGACTTTTAACCACCAAAGATAAAAGAGACAAGAAGGCATTACATAATGGTAAAGGGATCAATTTAATCAGGAAGAGTCTAAGCTATCCTAAATATATATGCACCCAAATACAGGAGCAGCGCAGATTCAGTAAAGCAAGTCACTTAGAGACTTGACAATGAGGACGTAGACTCCATACGAATTAATAATGGGAGGACTGTGAGGGGCGGCGGACTGGCAGAGGCATTAGACAGATCAACGAGACAGAAAGATTAACAAGGATATCCAGGAATTGCAACTCAACTCTGCACCCACAGGACCTAAGCAACATCTAAGAACTCTCCACCCCAAATCAACAGGATATACATTCTCTCAGCACAACAATCCACACTTATTCCAAAATTGACCACATAGTGGAAGTAAAGCACTCGTCGCAAATGTAAAAGGAACAGGAAAATTATACACAAACTGCTGTCTCAGATACAGTGCA
Source organism: Rhinopithecus bieti (assembly GCF_001698545.2). Classification (NCBI taxonomy): domain Eukaryota; kingdom Metazoa; phylum Chordata; class Mammalia; order Primates; family Cercopithecidae; genus Rhinopithecus; species Rhinopithecus bieti. Next base: position 482,488 of record NW_016806926.1, on the reverse strand, counting down.
ATCAACTTAAAACTCAGGGACTAAGAAACTCAATCAAAACTGCTCCAACTACATGGAACTGAACAATCCTGCTCCTGATGACTATGGCTACCATAACGAAATGAAGAGCAGAAATTAGGATTTCTTTGAAACCAATGAGAACAAAGATAACAATATACCAGATCTCTGGGACACATTTACAAGCAGGTGTAGAGGAAATTTATAGCACTAAATGGCCACAAGAGAAGCAGAACAGATCTAAACATTGACACCCTAACAGCACAATAAAGAATGAGAAGACAAGGAGCAACCATATTCAAGGCTAGCAGAGGCAAGAAGCGAGAAAAAAAAAGAAAAAAATGGCAAGAATAACTAAGATCAAAGCAGAACTGCGAGGTAGAGACAGACAAAAAAAAAAAAAACCCTCAAAAAATCAGTGAATCCCAGGAGTTGTTATTTTGAAAGATCAACCAAAAGTTGATAACACTAGCAAGCTAATTAAAGAAGAAAGAGAGAAGATCAAATAGATGCCGAATAAAAATGATAAAGGGGATATCTCCACCAACCCACAGAAATACAAAACTACCATCAGAGAATACATAAACACATCTATGTCATTAATGTAAAATCTAGAAGAAATGGATAATTACCTGGGCACTTACATCTCAGACTAAACCAGGAAGATGTTGAATCCCTGAATAGCAATAGGCAGGCTTAATGAGTGCAATAACTTAATAGCCTACCAACCAAAAAAAGTTCAGGACCAGATGCGATTTCACAGGCTGAATTCTACCAGAGGTACAAGAGGAGCTGGTACCATTCCTTCTGAAACTATTCCAATCAATAGAAAAGGATGGGAATCCTCCCTAACTCATTGTACAGGCCACCATCATCCTGAATACCAAGCCTGGCAGAGACACAACAAAAAAGAGAAGTTTTTAGACCATATCCTTGATGACATTAATGCAAAATCCTCAATAACAATTACTGGCAAACGATCCCAGCAGCACATCAAAGAGCTATCCACCATGATCAAGTGGCGCTTCATCCCTGGGATGCAAGGGCTGTTCAACATACACAATCCAATAAATTAATCCAGCATATAAACAGAACCAAAGACAAAAACCATATGATTATCTCAATAGATGCAGGAAAAGGCCTTTTGACAAAAATTCAACAGCCCTTCATGCTAAAACTGAATAAATTTTGGATAATTGATGGCAATGTACGTCAAATAATAAGAAGCTATTTATGACAAACCCACAGGCAATATCATTACTGAATCCGGCATTAAATTGGAAGCATTCCCTTTGAAAACACTGCCCAAGACAGGGATGCCCTCTCTCCACCACTCGCTATTCAACATAGTGTTGAGAAGTTCTGGCAGCGAATCAGCAGGAGAAAGAAATAAAGGGTATTCAATTAGGAAAAGACAGAAGTCAAACACTGTCCCTGTTTGCAATGACAGGATTGATATTTAGAAAACCCCCATCGTCTCAGACCCAAAATCTCCTTACGCCAATAGCAACTTCAGTAAAGTTCAGCATAGGAAAATTAATGTGCAAAAATCACAAGCATTCTTATACACAGTAACAGAGACCAAATCATGAATGAACTTCCATTCAACTGCTTCAAAGAGAATAAAATACCTAAGGAATCCAACTACAGGGATTGAAGGACCTCTTCAAGGAAACTACAAACACTGCTCAACAAATAAAAGAGGACACAAACAAATGGAAGAACATTCCATGCTCATGGATAGGAGAATCCAGTATCATGAAAATGGCCATAACTGCCAAGGTAATTTATAGCATCAATGCCATCCCCATTAAGCTACCAATTACTTTCTTTACAGGAATTGGAAAAAAATACTTTACGTCATATGGACCAAAAAGATCCCGCGTGCAGGACAATCCTAAGCCAAAAGAACAAGCTGGAGGCATCACGCTAACTGCCTAAACTATACCACAAGGGCTACAGTAACCAAAACAGCATCGGTACTGTGGATTACCAACCAGAGATACGACCAAGCGAACAGACAGAGCCTCAGGAAATAGATACCACAATCTCCAACCATCTGATCTTTGACAAATCTGACAAACAAGCAACTGGGGAAAGGATTCCCTATTTAATAAATGGTGCGGGGAAAACTGGCAGCCCATATGTAGACAAGGCTGATAACTGGCATCGCCTTTCCTTAACACCCTTATACAAAAATTAATTCAAGGATGGATTAGAGGACTCAAATGTTAGCCTAAAGCCATAAAAAACCCCTAGAAGAAAACACCTAGGCAATACCATCAGGACATAGGTATGGGAAGGACTTCATGTCTCAAGACACCAAAAGCACTATGGCCAACAGAAAGCCAAATTGACAAATGGCTATCTAATCAACTAAAGCTTCTGCACAGCAATAGAAACTACCATCAGAGTTAACAGCAACCTACAGAATGGACAAATTTTATCAATCTACTCATTGGACAAGGCGACTATATCCAGAAATCTACGAAGAACTCAAACAATTTACAAGAAAAAAATCAACAACCCCCTCAAAAAGTGAAGGCAAGGATATGAACAGACACTTCTCAAAAGAAGAATTTATGCAGCCCACAGACACATGAAAATGCTCATCTTCACTTGCATCAGAGAAATGTCAATCAAAACCACAATGAGATACATCTAACCAGCTGAGACATGGCATCATAAAAAATCAAGAACAACAGTGTGTTAGAGAGGATATGGAGAAAGAGGGATATCTTTTACACTGTTCGGTGGGATTAAACTAGTTCAACCCATTGTGGAGACAGTGTGGCGATCTCTAGATCTAGAACTAAAAAACCATATGACCCGCCATCCCTTATGGGTATATACCCAAAGGCTATAAATCATGCTGTCATAAAGATTGCATGCACAGTATGTTTATTGTGGCATATTCACAATAGCAAAGACTTGGACACCAACCCAAATGTCCATCATGTTGACAGACTGAATTAAGAAAATGTGGGCACATATACACCATGCAATACCTATGAGCCATACCCCTTAAAAAAGGAGAGTTTGCATCTTTGTAGGGACATGGATGTAGACTGGAAACATCATTCTCAGCAACACTATTGCCAAGGAACAGAAAACTAAACAGCGCATTCTCACTCATAGGTGAAACTGACACCAATGAGAACACTTGGACACAGGAAGGGGAAACAAGGGGAACATCACACACTGGGGCCTTTTGCGGGGTGGGGTGGGGGAAGGGATAGCATTAGGAGATATACCTAATGTAAATGACGAGTTAATGGATGTAGCATGCCAACATGGCACATGTATACATACGTAACAAACCTGCATGTTGTGCACATGTACCCTAGAACTTAAAGTATAATAAAAAATAAATTAATTAAAAAAAAGAAATATGTGCTTTGGTACAATATCTTCTCTCATATATGTTCTAACTCTACACAAGTAAAACGTTGTATTGTTAGTATAAATTGTCTCCTGTTTGAAATGTCATTTCTTTCATTACACTGGAACACATTATATTCTGGATATAAGTAGGAGAGATGACTTAAAGTAATTAACCCACTGGTCCTGTGGGGCTGCCATACAGCAGGAATAGGTACTGACCAATCACAAGGATGCTGAACCTAGACAACTAGGGCGGCTTTACTACAAGACCTCATTTTGCCTTTGAGTATTGATAAAGTTTCATCACTGAGCTACAGTTCAGAAGACATTAGGACATTTTAGATAATTATACTTTTGAAAATTAAACTATCACAAGCTCATTATCAAAAAAGAGTATATTCTCCTAATTTGAAGTTAACAATAACGAAAATATGTTATAAAGCATACTAGTGGTGTGCCCTTTCTATTCACTGTAATATTACTGAAACAATGTTGCTATGTGATACAGAAGTGGTAGAGACTCAATGAGTTGCTACTATTAAAAAATGAAAACACTTTCAAAGCATATATGATGACAGTATCAACACTAGTTTTTAGTTTATTAATCAATTTGAAAATAAGTACTAATGGTCATAGTTTTAGGAATAAAGATCAGCTTCTTTTGAGTATTTGGACCTAAGTTACTTCTCCGCTGTAGAGTAGCTTCTTATCTCTTTTTCATGGATAAAAATAGAATTTTCCTTCCAAAATAAGAAAAGTAAGAGAAAGTCAGAGCCTATGACCCTACACTAGCCTGGGCCTTATTCATATGTAAAACTCATCTATAAAATGAAGGAATTTGACTAGATTCTGGGCTGAGTGCTCTGGTATAAATAATTCCTAACTGCAATTAGTTTATAATCTGATAACAGGGTTAGGCTAGTAAGTGAATGACAATAACATATACCAGAGTAATGGTAAATGTACGGCAAATACTATCAGCAACATACAAATGGGTGCTGGTACTCAATGATGGGAAAGCTCACATCTGGTTGAGGCAACTGAGGTGAGTCTCCTTGGAGGAAACAGCATGTTTTGACAAATATAAGGTAGGGATGGTATTGCAGGGAAAGTGATTAGAAGATATCAAAGGCACAGAAATACGCCATAAAAACACAAAGTGGTCTGGATTTAGTTAAGCATGGAAAGCAGTAAACTCTGAGTCTTTACTTTAGCATTGAATATAATATAGTACAATTATTTCTTAATTCTTCCACCAGTTTATATTCAATATACTCTAAGGTTTCCAGATGAATTTTCTAAAAAAATATTGTCATTATTTGGGAAGATAATTTATGTGACAGTACTAGAGACATTTCTATACCTAGAATATTTATTGGCATGAATTTTTCCTTCTACATCAACACGAACATACTGTTAACTCAACCTAAACTTAGTTCAATGCCCTCACTTTTCATTAGTTCACACCTGCAGTGGATTGTCATTTTTTCTTGAATAATAATTTCAAGATGATATTTTATCTGTAGTTAGTATCATATAATATACAATGAAATTTTCTAGTAATGCCTACATGTAACGAAGAAAGTGCTTTTGGGGTTGATAAAATGGATTCCATTGTTTATATGTAGATTATGAGAAATCAGATTTTCTTGTACTTCACCTTATTAGACAATTACACATGCACACACGCTTTGTTACACAGATTTCTTTCCTATAAGGAATAATTTGTCATCCATGAGTTGGATTCAAAGCTATCATAAATAATAAAAGGAACCCTCTGTGAGTAAATACAAGTGAAGAACTTAATCCCCTCTTGAGATCAGAGTGTAACATGTGTATATTGCAGAGAAGAAAGGGACACCCAGCTCTAAAGTTTGTCATGACAAGAGATGCTTTAGCCTACTCCATTTTATCTTTCCAATATTAACATGATTTAAGGGAAGAAATTCAAATAAACATTTTAGGATTGGATTTATTCCTTTAATTCACAAAACATTTCACCCATTAAAATTAATTATATATCTTTGTCTTAAGAATTTGCTTTAAAATAATTATGGTTTTACATTTAAATATTTTTGTTTTAAATATCTGGTGCTTTCTACCTTTTTTTTTTTTTTTTTTGGTACAAGAGGCAATTTTGGGTCATTTGACACTGTTTGGCAAAACAGAGAAAAACAAATTAGGCCAATATATCCAACAGATATAAAGCTGTCATATTCCCTGTGGATAGCCATTCTTTTGGTGATAATTTTAGTATCAGTAGAACTGTTTCTAAATGAAATACCATGCTTTCAAAATATCCCTTTCATTCTCATCTACTGATGTTACGGTGTATGGTGTGATCCAAACTAGGCACTGTAGTTTGGCTTAATAACTAATAAACCTCCCAACAACTGAAAGGAATATAGTCTATTTAAAATACATCTCTAAATTCTGTCAGTTCTCTCCTGTAAACATTTCTCATGTTTGTGCCCTTAGTCAAGCCCTGCTAAATTCTTGCTAATATTCTTCCAGCTTAGCTCCTTCATCTCCTCCAATCCACCCTCAATGCCTCTGCCTTAGAGACTTCAATAACAACAATGAGGCTGCAACCCTTCTGTGATTATCCCTAACTGTAAGCTTTATTTGTCAGGGACTAGAACCTACTTTCCATTTTCGACAAAAAAGGCCAAAGTTTTAAGAAATAATCAGATCATGTTCTTCTTCGATGGTTACCTGCTGTGTGGCCTGTGACACATGTCATGACAGTGCCTTGGCCCACCCCTCTCCTTCTTGTTCACTGCATTCCAGTCTCATTGGCCAGTTTTCTGTACTTCAGATGTATCAGGGCCTTTCAAACTGCTGCTTCCCCTGCCTGGAACCTTCTCCCTCCAAAGCTTCAAGGGGTGGGCTGGTTCTTGTCATTTAGGTTTCACCTTAAATGCTACCCCTAACTTTCTCCTTCACTCAAGTCCACATTACTGTTAGACTTTTTTAGTACGATGAATAAGATAAGCACTTTCTGACATATTATTTATATTTTTTTTTACTTGCTTATTATCTGTCTCTCCTACTAGAATGAAGCTCCATAAAACCAAAAGCCTTTGTTTGTGTCACAATTGCCATGGGCCCCATACCTAGCCTAGTGCCTAGCACGAGGTAGCGGCTCAGTAGATATTGGTCACATAAATGAATGCTCATATGCCATGTGGGTCCATCTTGGTATCTGGTACAGTGCTTGTTACTTAATAGGTATCTCTTGAAAGAATAAAAATTTGAATGTCTTTCTGTTATCTCCAGATAAAGTCTTAGGTCTTTAGTGTGGCATATAGGACTTCTCCTGTCTATTACCTCAAGATAAAGTCTAAGTCTGTTGTGTGGCATATAGGACTTCTCCTGTCTTGGATCCCATTCATCGCTCCTATTGCTCTTCCTCTTCCTCCTCCCATTTTATTCTCTGGAAATACTCAATTTCCTGCTTTTAGCTAGACATACCATGCTATTTCACACTGCCATCCCTTTCTGCATTGTGTTCCTCTGCCTGGAATGTCCCAGTTGCCATGAAACCTGTCCTTTCTTACCATCACCCCCAGTGCACAGCTGATCAGTTTCCTCTCAGTTTTCATAAAGCCTTGAACCTACTATCGAATTTTCCATACTGAAATGTAATTTCTTTTTTTCTTTTTTTTAATTTTTGAGACGGAGTCTTACTCTGTCGCCAGGCTGGAGTGCAGTGGTGTGATCTCAGCTCACTGCAACCTCTGCCTCCCATGTTCAAGCGATACAGGTGCACGCCACCATGCCCAGCTAATTTTTTGTATTTTTAGTAATGACGGGGTTTCACCATGTTTGCCACGATGGTCTTGATCTCTCTATTTTTTTTTTTTTTTGGGACACAGTCTCGCACTGTTGCCAGGCTGGAGTGCAATGGTGACATCCCAGCTCACTGCAACCTCCGCCTTCTGGGTTCAAGCGATTTTCCTGTCTCAGTCTTCCGAGTAGCTGGGACAACAGGTACGCATCACCACACCCAGCTAATTTTTGTATTTTTAGTAGAGATGGGGTTTCACCATGCTGGCCAGACAGTCTCAATCTCCTGACCTCGTGATCCACCCGCCTCAGACTCCCAAAGTGCTAGGATTACAGGAGTGAGCCACAGTGCCTGACCTGAAATGTAATTTTTTTAAAAAAGCCTTCTCTGTCTTCCTTAATAGACAGCAAGAGAATGTTCTCTGACAACAGGGCCATCCATGCCCTATTCTTTCTGGCACCTAGTTGAATGCCTGACATCTACTGAAACCACAATAAATATCTGTTGAATTGAGTGATCTAAACCTTAGCCATATGAGTATGAGCATTTTAAAGATGGCTTGCTAATAAGGAAGCCAAAATGCCTTCATTTCAAAATATGTCTGGTTACAGTTAAAAGTTGAAATATGTACAAGAGTCAGCCTAACAAGAACATGAGAGTGTTTTATCACCTTACAAAAATAGTGAGATCTGTTACCTAGATTAGATTTAATAACTACATTAAGTTGATGGACAGTGACAAAATATAGCATTTCCTAATATTTACCAAGGAATAAAAAAAGCACATACGACAGAGCTATAGCAATTACATTTTTTAAAAGTATAATAATCTTAAAAAAAAATACTAATACTTACTTATTTTTGGTCAGTCATTAGCTTCAAATCTGGCTTACTTCTCACAGGCCTTTCCAAAAAACATAATACTAGTGGTTCCAAAGTCTTTTTAAAGGATTTCATTTAACAACTGCTAACACAGCTGGCCTGAGGTTTTAATCCCAATCACAGCACCAATCACATAAACCCAACAGAAAGCAAAAAGAGAAAAAAAAACCAAAGCGGTCCTTCTAAGAAAATACAGAGCAATAGATGATGCTCGCCAACCCCAGAGAAGCGTCTGTACATTAACCTCATCACGTTTTGCAATGCAAACTGCTCATTAAAAACATTCAAGATCATTTTTAACCTGTAGGTCATTTCCTTAATCTATCAACTTAAGAAAAAATCAGATTTGACTATTTCATTTAAAATAACTCAACAGGTTAGAAATACTGGAAACAAATCAATTTCAAAACTCTTTTGAAAGAAAAGTGGGAGCTATGAAAGAGTGCTAAAAAGAGCCTAGATTGGCCATGCACCAGCCCACATTTCTCCCCACCTCAGGCAGCTGGCTGTTAGCATTATCTAGAGAAGCCTCCAAGGTTGGGGTCTCATCCCTGATTTGAAGCATGTCTTCTGTTGTGATGCTGCCAATGGAATCTTGAGACTGGAGAAGTAAGTCAGGATGGTCTGGCATTGTTTCATCAGTGGCAGAATCACTATTTAACTAAAAAGAGAAACAGTAAAATGAGGAATTCATTTATGAGTCAGTGATGGTCACAAAAGCCACAAGAAACATTCTCTATCATAAAATATTTTAGGGGCTTCATTATAAAGTTTCTGAGATTCCTAAAATCATCTTTCTTTCCTTCCAGTCTATACCAGAATGGGTGTTATTAGGGTAAGCAGCTAACCTCTCGGTAGAACTAAGTACGCATTAATACAGGCTAAATTTTGCTACACAAAAACTATCAAAGTGGAAGAACTCTATGTAACTATGATAACCTTGAGCTGAAATTCATATTGGAGCTGAATTCATATTGGAGCTGAATTCAAATTCATTCATGGAGGACCAAGCTTTATGTGGAACAGTTAAGTGAATGGGCACTAGAGATAGACTGCTTGATTCAAATCTACTTACTAGCTATGTGTCCTGAGACATGTAATCTTCAGATGTGCAATAAACATACTTGCCTTGTGCTGGGAGGAGAGTTATGGTGACTGAACACGTACAATACCTTGAACAGGGCCGGGTGCATCATAGACAGTCAGTAAGTGGTAACGTATTATTGCTGCTGTTAGCAGCAGCAGTTGGTCATTGGACACTTAAATGGGAGAGGGGCAGTTAGTGGAAAGACAAACGGGACACCAATGAGATGTAAAAAAACGAGAGATGACTGGACGCCAACCACAAACCAACAACTTGACATTGTGCCTAAAGCAGCTCAGGCCCTGCCATTCAACATCACCGTCAGCACTTTGCCAGCAGGTCGAGTGGAACAAATGGATCTAAACTAAAGGTAGGTGGCTGAGTGCGGTGGCTCATGCCTGTGATCCTGCCACTTTGGGAGGCCGAGGCGGGAGGATCACTTGAGGCCAGGAGTTCAAGACTAACCTGGGCAACATAGCAAGACCCCATCTCTAAAAAAATTTTTTAAAAATTAGCTGTGCATATGTGGCGTGCACCTGTAGTCCTAGCTACTTGAGAAGCTGAGGCAGGAGGATCACTTGAGACCAGGAGTTTAAGAATGCAGTGAGCTATGGTTGCGCCACTGCACTCCAACCTGGGTGATGGTGCGGACCCCGTCCCTAAAGAATAAAGAAAGGAGGCATTCATGTAAGAGCTGTGTAACCATAGCTGGTGCCTCGTCTCCACTGGTTGCTTCCTTATTACATGTACCAGGGTAGCTCTTCCATGTGCCTTCTCCTTCTTTACAGTGCCATCTTCAAGTTCCAACCCTACCACTGGCTTTCTTGCATACTGACTCTTCTGAAATAACAGGCTACTCTTGCAGCTTTCATTTTCCACTCACTGTTTACTTGATCTTGAAAGGGACCAAACTTGTGCTCTGTCTTTCCACACTACACTAACTAGGAAAGAAAAGCAGGCAGTGAATTAAACGGTGTTGGTGCTCACACTGATACGAAAAATATGTTATCACTGAAGGCCTCTAATAGGGCCTAAAACAACTCACTGCGATTAGGAAAGAAGCAAGAGAAATTATGTTTTAGCAGCTAACAGGTGTGCAGTATCAACCTAGTAAGTTTAGTGCTGTCACGAATAACAACACGGTACTCCATTACTGCTGCAATCTTGTAGATTCATTTCAGTGTGTGCATTTCACCCATACTGAAATGAAAACTGGAAAATCAGGAAATAATCATTATGAAGTTGGAAGTTAAGAGGAAAATGAGACCAACTGTCTCTGTAAGAAAAGTGAATTGTATACCATCTGTGTGCGTGAGAGTATCTGGCTTGCTGTAAGTGCCGCTTCTTCTTCTGAGGACTCATCCGTATCCTCCTGATTGGTGAGGTTCAGGCTGGGGGTGCTACTAGAGCACTGGTACTCTTGGAGGGATGGAGTGTCCCCTTTGTCAATACTGTCTAGTGAGCGCCTGCGAACTCCCCAGTTGAAATTGTCCATACTTTCACCCTGGAAAAGCAAGACACGATTTCTAAAACCTTAAATACATACTTCTAAATGTACTAAATGTAATATACCAGAAAAACATATACCAAGATGAAAAATACTTAATGCATCATTAAAAGCAGAGATTCAATCAGCCCTTCAATTTCTTTAAACTGTTAACATACCATCAAATATTTATATTTAAAAATATCAAAATTATTTGGTTGACAACCTGTTTTAACTAAATAATTTTCTTGACTTTCTATCTTGTATTACTGGGGACCAATTAAATCTACTATCTAAGTCATTTCTATTCTAATATACAAACATGAATGAGACCACAAAGAAGACAAGTACCTCACAGATGACAACAAACAATACACAACACCAGGCTGCAACTTACCTGCAGCTCCTGGTTAGCAAAAAGGAAAACATACAGAATTAGAAAAAAACGAAGACAAACATTTAAATATACACTACACTTTTGGGGCAAACTCTTTGTGATTTCTCAAACCCAAAGACTGATTCAAGCTCTGGATTAAGCTTTGTGCAGAAAGTCAACATGTGATTCAAACCTTTTCTTATGCAAAATATGCTATGAAAAAGTCAGACAGACACTCACAACAACATTTCTATGATACACTTTGGCAACACAAACTTTAATAAAATCTTCAAGATTTATAAAGGTTTAATACTTAGTACAATGCAAAAACTGACTTCAAATACCCACATGCAGTTGACAACATACAAGGTCACAAATTATTTTAGTTGGTAGTATGGCTCTGGCTAAATTCAATGGTCATTTTTTGCTATAAAATATAATTTAAAATCAAGATCACAGCCAACAAAACATAACTGTTGCCAAGAGGAAATATGACAAATTTCAATTTCTCCCACTTAAGGATTTATATAAGTTATGTTTCTGTTATTCTAAGCTGCTCCTCCTTTTGTAAGGATATAATCCTTACAATTTTTCGTAGGTCCTGATATAACAAACCACATTGAGCTGGTTAGCAAAATATGTTTTTTTTTCTGTATGCCTTTACACAGGAATTGTCCAGATCAGAAGTTTTCAATTTTTTTTTTTTTAAGCAGAAGAATACTTATTTCAAATGCACTTTTAGATGGAATTCAATTGTGCAAAACTAAGAAAACCAGAGCTGCTCTGGTCGAAGGTGTACAGGAGGTTGGTCCATTGGGTCTTTGAATCTGTCCCTGCTGTTTCTGAAGATATCTTGGAAGCCCTAGTGCTCTGCATGTCAGAGTTTGAAAACCACCCTCCTAGAACGTATCATTTCAAATATTATTATGTATCAAAACACATAATGGCAATGGCCCTCAATATATATTTGGTGAGTGAACGAATATGCACTGTGGGCTTTCAAAGTGAGCAGGTATTTTACTATAATTTTCATTAGTGGTTAAGTTTGTTTTGTAGCAATCAAAGTATTTCCTGTTACCATGTTTTAAACAAGACTACATCCAGGTTTTAGAAAATCTGTATCGCTGATTTGGCCTAATTATGGGGATAAATTAGCATGCTCCACCCCAGCCCTGATTACTGTGACTTGAATTAAAGACAGAACTACAATAAACACCCTTAGTTCATCTGACTAAGGTTCTATTAAAAGCCGTATTTATTACCACTGACATTTTAGAGCACTGAATGAACTTGAAAGCATTTACGGTTCTCTTTAAACAAAAGAGGCAAACAAAAGAAAATAACCTTACCATTACAAAAATGTCAAGAGCCTGCCTTTAGAAATCTAAATTCTGGACTGAAAAAAGCAAAGAACTACAGAAGAGTTTAGAAGCTGCTCCTGGTCTTGGGTAGGGCAGCAGGTCTCTTTAACCTATTCCACTCTGTTACTTGGTTGTGCAAGTCTGTTCTATTTCCTACAATGTATTTTTTTAAATGATGAGTGTGAAACTAATTTTAGGGTGGTAACATACACTTTTTGGGAAAAAAAAAAGAATAGAAAGGAAGAGAATAGAAAATATCAGTATGCATAGCATAGAGTTTGGATGCATATTCTTGAAACTTTTATTTTTAAAGATATATATACTTGGATGTGATATAAAATACATTAACTGTGGATTAATGTCAAAAAAAGTTTAAAGGCTACTGCTCTGAAAGGTGCTGAATAATACTTGTTCTTGAGTTCCTGTGAACCTATACAATTGTGTCTTTGGGAAAATGTAAATGGTGGAGTATTCCATAGGAGCCTACACAGCTCCTAAGCTGACATGAAGGCATTTGCATTACTTGGAGGCACCATGGTCACATCCTCACATCTGCAGGGGGTACTGAGGCATGTTGAGGAGGGGGATCTTTACTTCCTTAAACTGGTCTTCCATGGACAATGAACAGTGTGATATGGGAAAGTGCATTACATTTCATTCCTCCACCTCACCTATTACAGCCAAAGGAAACACCCCTACAAGAAGAGCTGATGAATGTGTATGAGCTGTATATGAGTTATATATATATATATGAGAGTAGATGAATGTGTATGAGTTGTATACGTATATGTACATGAGAGTTGATAAATGTGTATGAGCTGTATGAGTTGTATACGTATATGTACATGAGAGTTGATAAATGTGTATGAGCATTAATTATTGAGTGCGTATTACCGTGTAATGTATATGAAGAAAGTTTGAATGTGTTTACGAGCTGTATTGAGGTTGTATATGGGTAAATGATATTAATGGAGGAGTTGAATGTGTAACAAAGTCTGTTATATAAGTTGTTATATGTGTTATGTATATTGAAGTTGATGAATGTTAGTAAAACCAAGGCTGTATATGAGTTGTATATTTGTGTATGTATATGAAAGAGTTGAGAATATGTACAAAGCTGTATATGAGTTGCATATGCTTATATTGTCATATGAGAGTGATGAAATGTGTACAAAGCCTGTATATGAATTAATTGTGTATGTCTATGCATATGAGAGTTGATGAATGTGTATGAGCTGTATATGAATTGTATATGTGTATGTATATGAGAGTTGATGAATGTGTATGAGTTGTATATGAGTTGTATATGTGTATGTATATGAGAGTTGATGAATGTGTATGAACTAGTTTTGTGGGCTAATAAATCTACTTTTTGAGTTATGAATTCCATTTAGAAAGCATCTAAATTGACATAACTACCAGTATAATATAATCCAGACCAATCAATTTAGAAGAGAAACGCTTTGAGTATTAAATGAAATCAGGCATTTGAGAGAGTTACCTACATCATAAAGAAGAAAGTGATTCAGAATGTCAAAGAAGGAATCTCAGTCATTTGCCAAAGGGAAGAGTTCTAGAAAGCCAAACCCTTTGTGATAGTCAATTTAGTGGTAAGTGCAACTTTCTTTAAAGTTGTCCTTAATCAATTTTCATATAAATTTTTACCATTTGGCTGCATATTAGTTTATAAGACAAATTATGCAAAACATTTAAGTCTAAGCATACCCTGAAAATAATTTTGAAGAAATCCATTTTTTAATTTTATATTTTAAAGATAAAGGTGAAAATGGAATGTTTCTCTTTTATCTCAGACTTATTCTGCTATTGACTAATTGTGGTAATCAAATTTAGTTCCTAATTTAGAGTTTTACCTTTTTGACCTTACACTGACCTCAATAAGATCCTCTGATCAAATCCTTAATTCTCATACAACTGTTCTATAAATATTAACAGAGAAAGCCCACATCCTTACCTCTGCATCTTCCAGTTCAACATCTAAAAAGTCAAAATCCTTAAAAACACCAAACTGTTGTTCACTGCTATTATCTTCCACAGCTACTTCTTCCTCTTGAATTATGTCTTCTGTTGTAGAAATTAGGCTAGTCTGTTGGTCACTGACTTCCAAATCCTCATTAGAAGAAAATACAACCTGATGACCGATAAAAAAAAGTCCATCCATCAGCTTTGTCACTCTGCATATGAGATATCAGTACCCCAAAGCCACTGCAGACCTCATTCTTCAATGCATTCAGAGCTTAAATTTGGTCTTCATGTTTAACTAGTTGAACACCCAGTTAGCAACACTAGTTGCTACACTAGTTGGCTGCCAGGTGTCACAAGAGACAAGAAATCTTTTTTTCATTCTGAGTTAATACCGTAAGTAAGGTAAATTAGAAAAGGCAAGAAAGGAGACAGATCAGTTGTTCATGGAATAACATGATCTTTAAGACCTTGACACAAGCCTTCAGGATTACTCACTGATGGGTTCTTTGGGAGGCCAGATTCTGGACCACAGAGAGAAAGCACATTCATTAGCTTTTCTCTTGTTCTTCGCTAAAGAAAAAAAAAATTAAAATGTTAGGACTACTGATAAAATAAGACAAATTCTCAAGTTTTCATATATATAACAAAACTGATTCTTCTATGAATGTTCCATTTTGATATTCTTTATGTACCTGTGATAAC
Source organism: Rhinopithecus bieti (assembly GCF_001698545.2). Taxonomy (NCBI): domain Eukaryota; kingdom Metazoa; phylum Chordata; class Mammalia; order Primates; family Cercopithecidae; genus Rhinopithecus; species Rhinopithecus bieti. The sequence continues at coordinate 467,444 of NW_016806926.1, read as the reverse complement.
TGTGGCCTTTTCCAACTAACAGGAACCAAGGCGTTAGAATTAGAACCAGAAGAAGTTGAGGAAGTACTTCTAGTGACAGCAATAACTTTTGGTTTCCCATTTCTTCCAGCTGCACTGTGCTGATCACCATATTTGTTTCCAATAATTGGTGTCTACACAGAAACAAAATGTCAGTGTTTGCCTCAAATATTTCAACATAAAAGAAACTTAAAAGGGTTAACAGTGCACCTATATTTTTTACAAACAAAAAAACAACATGAGGAGAGAAATAACTTTGCATGAGGTAGATGTTAACAAAGATCAAAGGTAATGATATATACATTTTTAATCAAGAGGCTTTATTAGAAATAATAATTTTACATCTGAGGTTATCAGAAAGCTTATTCCTATTTTAAATATAATCTGCATTCTTTAAAACCACCACCTCCACCTTCCCCATCACAATTATAAAATATACCCAAAACTCGGAAAATATAAAAAAGATTTATATTTTAAATATAAAATCATCTGTTTTCTTACCACTCAGACTTAATATTTGTTAAATTTTGGCACTTTTCCAATGCATATTGTTAAGTATGCCTCAGCAATGTGGTTTAGCAAATACTGAAGATAAGTAACAAAAGAGGAACATTTCTATGTAGATTCTTACTACAAATCTGATGTGTAATACTTCCAAAATTTATTTCAGTAAAATTCTATGATAATCAAAAACTCATTTATATTTGACTTTGTAAAGTGTTTTAAATTTGCAATTGAAAATAAAATTCAAGCTCATCTGCATGTCATACGAGTCCCTTTATACTCAACTGATCATCCTTCTTCTCCCTAGCCTCAAATATGACCACTTCCCCCTCTCTGAACTTCACACAGCAGCAAAACTGAGCTTGCTCTTGTTTTCCAAACATACCATGCTCTTTTATAGACCCCTGTTTTAGCTTATGTTGCTCCTTTGCATGGAATATCCACTAAGTAAACTTCTAATCATCTTTTAGTGATGACTCCAGACTTCTAAGGAGGCCTTCTCTTCTACCACCACCCCTGTGTAATCAAACTTGGACAGTTAACATGCTGACTGTAAACTGTTTATGTGCCTGACTTCCCTACTACACATGTATCCGTTGGACCATGTGTGATTGCCTCTATACCTCTGCTGTATCTCCAGTGCCTATGCATGGCAGGTACTGAGGAATTTTTGATGAAACAAACTGAAATTAAGTATACGAAATGTTTTGAGAATTTGCATCACTGCTTCAAATAACATAATTAAGTTATACGATCAATTTCTGAATCAGAAGGAAAAGAAAAGCCAAGCTTCTCTATCATATTCCCATGCTATTATACATACATCTTGCTAGAAATTCTCAGATATTATTAACTAAAAAATTAGTAACAAATATGCTTTCTATATAAAAAAATAAAGTTTAGGATAAATTCTAATGCCAAGATTAAACTGCGATAAAACATTTATCTATATAATTCTAAACAACAAAAAAGTAAGTGAGCTTCAATTTTTAATCTTTCTCAACCTTACAATACTTGATCAATAACTTCCTTCTTGAAAAGTTCCTCCCTTGGCTTCTGAAAGACCGTTTCAATGGCACCAAGGCACCAAGAGTGGGCTCAGGTGTCAAGGGAAAAAAAATTGGGACTCTCAGCAAGGATGAAAAATTGTTAAATGAGATTTTTATTAATATGCAGCATAGCCAGGCTCCAGGGTTCCTTCCAGACTGGTGGCCCCTGCTTCTGTCTAGTCCTAAAATATCCAGTTTCTCAGGTTTCCTTTAGTTGTTGCCTTCTGTTCTTTTTAGTTTTCCTTCCATGGTTTCAGCCATCCACTTACACAAGACTGAAACCCTTAATTTGTTACTTCCACCCAAGTTTTCCTCTAAAACTTCAGATCCCAAAATTTAATTGACCACCAGGCACCTCCTTTAGTATGTTTCTGGGTCACTTCTGAGTCAACATGTCCAAGAGGGAACTCATTGCCTTCTCCTTCCTTGCTGTAAGATCTGTTCCTGCAATTCCACTCTCTTGAATGGTGCAACATTCATCTACCTGTCAAGGCCATTCATCAAATCCTTGATACCTCTTCCCCACTTTCCCATTAAATCCCATTAGTTACTTCCTTGGTCTTTTTGTAAACCATCTCTCTTCCTTCTTCATTATCCCTGCAATTGTCTTGGGACAGTCCCATATTATCTTTTGCCCAAATTCTTCTAACAGATTCCTTACCAACTGTCCTCTCCTCCTCCCTGCTCTATTTTCTATGCTATGGCTAGAGTGATCCTCCTAAAACACAAACCCTAATATGCCAACTAAAAATCCTTTAAGAGCTCCTGCTGGTTTAGATAAAACCAGCTTGTTACTATGAAATGCAAGATCCCCATGAGCTTGCCCCTTCCTATGCCTTCAGCCTCATCTCTCATCACACTCTAATTGCATTTTTTTGAACTCTGTGACCAAGGTATGCTGTAATACTTGGAAGTGTCCAGAACACCACTCTTTCTCATACTTACAAGCCTTCATTCACATATTCTCCATTTCTTTGCGTTTAACCTACCCTCTCCAAACTGCCATAGGTGCCTGTCTAGGATTACTTGTCTTTCAACATTCAGCTCAGATGTTGACTCCTTTCTGAAACCACTCCTTTAGATGGATGCTACATATTCCCCAAGCACTTTTAATTTATTCCAGCCGAGTGTTGATCACAATGTTTAGTTGTTAAGCTAAACACTGTTGGGAAGCTAAGTTGTGACATTTCTTTTAGATGGGGAATATACAGTCTGTTTCCCTAACAGACAGTAAGCTTTCTAACAGTAGGCCTTCCCCCAAACCCCACTTTGTTGTTCATAACAGCTATCATATTGTCTAACACTGGGTATGAGCTCAATCAATGTTTGTTGAATGAAAGAATGAATAAATAAACAAATGAAAATTCCTAGTAGAATATCTTCATCAATTTCTGAGCATCTTACCTCAGATATATCGAAATGAAAATCTAAGGTCTTCCCAGGCAACTCCTTAGACACATTATTAAAAATTTTAGTGAAGGATATTTCAGGAGAACCTGTATCTCCTCCATAGGTCTTGGGGATATCACTGGGTACGACAAGACTCGCAGAGCGTGACACCACCAGCTTTAATATGTTAAGGGCTTCCTTCCAGTAAGGACTCTGGTTTAAAAAATAATTGACACGTAAAAGTTACAAATGCACATTCAACTAAGAATAACAATTTACTGTATACCATGAAAATATTATTTCTACAAAAATGCTTGTAAAATTACTCATTTTAAGATCCTTAATGAAAGGTCTGAGTTACAAAAGGAAAGAAAACACAAGTTATTATTTGTACTGTTAGATTTATCAGATACCGTATGTGTAATAATGCTACCCAACTGAAATATCTTGCTTTTCTCTCAATAAGTGCTTTGTAATTATCATTAATTTGGACAGACTAATACAGTAACTTGGCAGTAGTATTAAACAAAAGATTTATATATACATCAACTTATAGGTGAATGAAGTTTATAGCTTTGAGACTCTAAAATTTAAGTATTTTAAGACTTTGCAGATAAAATTTTTTAACAAATACCTTCCTTTTAGACATAAAAATATTAAAATACTAAAATACAGTTAAGACTTTTTTTCTTGATGGCCCAGGCCCCAAATACTGACAGTAGATACCATGCTAAAGTGATGTTCTCAGGGATTACTGAGTTGTGTAGGGTGAGGTTTTTTTTCCCTACATATTTTGGCTATTTTAAAAAAAAATTTCTGCTTGACTTAGTTTTGTATATTCCTACCAATAAAATCTAGGGATGATTTATGAGATAGATGTACATGTAGAGAAGAGTCAATGTCTGATAAAGAATTTATAGTATCTTTCTTTTACCACCCACTGAAAAGGATACATAGAAAAAACTACTTCTTATTTAGGGTACCAAAAATCACATCTCAACCTTGTATTATATTATACATATTCTTTCACAGCTGATATCTGAGGAAAGAAAAATAACCATTAAGACATCAAAAAAAGGAAGTGAAAAATCTCTGGCAGAACTGGGCTATCCAATTGAGTTCGTAACATCTTGCTATGAAGACACCTAAAACACAAAATACTTGATAATAAAAAGGTCTACATGATACTGTGACATTTTAAGAACAGCACTGTAAAAAGTAGTTTAAAGGCCAGGAGCAGTGGCTCACAGCTGTAATCCCAGTACTTTGGGAGGTCAATGTGGCAGATCACTTGAGGTCAGGAGTTTGAGACCGGCCTGGCCAACGTGGTAAAACCCCATCTCCCCTAAAAATACAAAAATCAGCTAGGCATGGTGGCATGTGCCTCTAATTCCAGCTACTTGGGAGGCTGAGGCAGGATAATCCTTGAACCCAGGAGGCGGAAGTTGCAGTGAGCCAAGATCACACCTCGGCACTTCAGCCTGGGCAACAGAGTGAGACTCCATCTCAAAAAAAAAAACAAAACAAACAAACAAAAAAGTTTATATTTAACATAATCATGACCAAGTAGAAATAATGATCACTTTTTTCTGACAGAAATAATTACTATCTCTGGGCATCATGAAATGCTAAACTTTAAGATGTTTTCATAAATTATATTGCTGGTTGTGTTTAAACGTAAAAGATTATCAATAATTCAATTCTGTGAAATATTCAGTTGTTTAATAGAGCACAAGCCAGCCGCTGTGATGAGCCATCAGCTAAACATGATCTTGATTCACACATTTACAAGGAAATCTGGAAAAAAAATTAAGTCAACATTTTAAAATCAGGAGATTTTACAGAAAAATGTAGATTTCCAGCTTCTCTTAAAATGAGAAGTCTGGCCACACTGGACCCATATTCTAACATGAAAACCACCAGGGGAAGCTAAGTTGTGTTGCTTCTTTGAGATGGGGAGTGTGCAGTTCACTTAGCCACAAATCTATGCTCCTTCTGGTTACCTGCTTGTCCACTGGCAAGTTGAGCTTGTGGTTCTGAACATAAGAAATGTACCTATGGTTCATAAGGTAGTAAATTCAATGTGGTATATGTTTCTATGTGAAATATAGCAAATATTTTATAAGTTTTTTTCTTTAAGGTTTAAGAAGAAAAGAGAAATCTGCTTTAGAAAGAGATATAATTGCTATCTGGTAAAGCCTCACTCATTGAAGGGTTATAAGCCACAAGATAAACAGGGCCACCAGAAAATCTTCCGTTTTTTGGATATCGGCAATCACTGATTTTCAAGGGAATGTTAGAGGTAATCTGGATTACATAACTGAATCACTGAAAACATTTTAATACAGTTTTATTGCTTTCAGATATGAACTAGAATAAATTCCTTGCCAGCTAAGTATATCCCATTCTAAGTTTTGCTCTAGTGAATGCAAACATAACTGGAGTATAAACACAACATATTAATCTATTAAGGTTGTTAATGAGCTTGTTCTCTTTGGTGAGTTGTATCCATCCTACTGATCTGCTCAGCAATGACTTTCTTAACTGCTAGCTCAAACTGACAGCTTAACTGTCAGTTCAGTGAAGACCAGGCCGACTTGTCAGTGAAAATACAGTGAAGACCAGGCCGACTTGTCATCATTTACATTTAAATCAAGTTTAATTTTCCACTTTTTAAATATCTGGCACTTTTTATCAGACACACAAAAAAATCTCTAAAATGCAAACTCTTTAAGGAGGTTTTCTGTTTCTAAAAGTAGTGTATGCCTACTATGTAGAATCTCGTTAAAACAGAAAGGTGTGAAGAAAGAAAGAACAATGAAGCCAGGTGCAGTGGCTCATGCCTGTAATCCCAGCACTTTGGGAGGCTGAGGTGGGCAGATTACCTGAGGTCAGGAGTTCGAGACCAGCCTGGCCAACATGGCGAAGCCTATCTCTACTAAAAATACAAAAATTAGCTGGGTGTGGTGGTACATGCCTGTAATCCCAGCTACTTGGGAAGCTGAGGCAGGAGACTCGCTTGAATCCAGGAGGCAAAGGCTGCAGTGAGCCAAGACTGTGCCACTGCACTCCAGCCTGTGCAACAGAGCAAGACTCCATCTCAAAACAAAAACAAGAACAACCAATGAGTCACAGTCCTAATTGCCAGAGTTTTGACTGCTGCAATGTGAATATGCATTCCTTCCAGCCATTACAGAACATTATAGAAATTGTTAATATGAAAACTAGAAATTATACTAATTCAGATTCTGGTTTTTGTCACTTATATTGAGAACATTTTGCATACTACAGATATCCTGAAAACATTATTTATGGTTGAACCACTTCCCTATTCTTCAACACTTAAGGCACTTCCAATATTTTGTGATTATAAATCATTTCGAGATGAACAATGTTATATGTAAGTTTTGTGGTCACTCACCTGTACGTATTTGCCAATAATCTTTATGATCTCCAGATTAAACTGCTTGGCTGGGGCTGCAGACAGGTCAACATGACTCAATAGACTATAAATAATCTGTAGTAATGACTGCTGCATACTGGACAATCCTTTTTCTAATAGCTAAAAATAATATTAAAAGTAATATTAAAGTATACTTTAATCAGGTTGAATAAAACTCAATATTTACATTTAAGAGGCAGAAAAACATAGATTTAGCCTATGAGTTTACAGTTAGGTGAATTAGAAATCTAGAGACTAATAAAGTGAAAGGGAGTGTCTATTACTGTTATTTTTCCTTGGTTCAGAAAGCAGAATTAGACCATAACTTTTCATCTAAATCACGGTGTTTTATTTCCTTAACTAATTTAAAGGTATTACTTTATTATAAACTGACAAACATTTTCAGTGACTAGGAATCTCTTGCTTTTGACTTTTTCTTTGTGCCTATCTACTTAGTAATTTACTTTTCTGGGCATAAAGATACTTCTTAGGCATCAAATAGATACTAACTTTTTGTGCTATTCTAGGGCTACTTTATCATCCATTTTTTGCTTCCTATTTTAGGTAGGAAGCAAATATATCATAAAATAAAACTTTTCCAGAAGAAATACTTTTGTATGCTATAATTATTATTCTAGAAAAGATTTCTAAGCTAAAACCTAATTTTGTAAAAATAAAAATTATAACCATTCTCTATGATCAGGACCACTAAAACCCATTTTCCATTTTAAGTAGGTAAAGTGTGTATTA
>NW_016806926.1:438013-459856 GCF_001698545.2 Rhinopithecus bieti | reverse complement strand
AATATTTACAATATATATTAACTACATATATAGTAATATATAGTATTTGCTATATATATAGTAAATATATAGTATTTACTATATATAGAGAGAGAGAAAGAGAGTAAATAAGAAAATATTTTAGGTAAATTTACCTCTGCAAGATAAGTCACAAGATTAAACGTTGTATCTGAGAAGGAGTCATGCAGGTATCTGCACACAACATTGATCCAGTTAGAACAGTCTCTGGAATATGTGTGTGTACTGTACAAACTCATCATGTGTGCCAGATTGACAAGTGTTGGGCATTTTTCTTCTGCACAAACCTAGAAAACAAATAAAATTATTTCATTCACCTAAAATAAAGACACAAGTTTAACTTGATTTTATGCTAAATGTATTTGCTTAATGAAATAATTTAGATGTATATTGGTTTTAATGCATTTTACTTCAATACGTTAGAAAAGTGAAATGAGAAAAAAGCACAAGGCATTTTTCAGAGACTAGTAAGAGATAATATAGAAAGAGGATTAATGTCTTTGTGGGTACTAAATAGTATGGCCTTCTTCAGTCTGAAGATCTGTAAACTGTCTCTGGCAGAAACCATGTATGGTTCTGTGAACTCGGGACATCATTTTGGAATTGTTTTGTCAAATCCAGGATGGATCAGTGCACAAGCACCTACATAGGCAGACATAACTAGGGAATTCTCAGAGAGGTTCTGAACTGCTGTGACTGGGAGGAAATGCTTCAGCCTCCAGCTGTGTCTGGGGTGTCTCAGTAGAGCAGTCAGTTGCAAACAGCCTCAACATGTGTGACATAGTCAAAGGACATCATTGGGGCTCTGATAAAATTTGGAGTCCAGAATCTCCAATGGATGACAATCTGCATGGTGGACCCCAAACTGCTTTTCAGGAAATCACCTAAAGCTGCTCTAAGATCTTGGGTCAATCTTTTAGGGGCTACTCCAAAATGTACTGACTCTCAAGTTTGTTTGATACAATGTTAAAGAATCTGAACCAACTAATGTTTGGGGGGAATTTTACTGACCTAATGCACTTCTTAGTCTGTTTCCTGGGTTATTGGTGAGGATGTTCCCTGGCCTCTCCCAGGGGATACCTGAGCTATGCAGAACTGGAAAAGGGCCATGCTACTCTTACATACCAATCTGTCATAAAAGGCTAGCCTCCTTGCCATTTCTGCTTTTAGTTTGCCTTTTCCTTGTTCTTCTATGTTACTGATGTTTTATATGTGTTTTTACAACTACCTACAGCATTTGGTAAAGAAGCTGTCCTTTTAAATATATACATCTTCAACTTTCAAATGAATATCACTAATTTTGGTAATTCAGAAGATGTTTAATAGGCTTGGAGTGCCTCAAATTCATCATCTGGACATTACCATGGAACAAGCACAAAATATAAAGGTTATGCAACGCCGTGCATAGACTATTAACCCAGTAGTACCTGGGAAGTTATTTTATAAAATCATTAAAACCAGCTGATTTCATGCAGTAGTCTTTTACCCATAAAACAGACACCAGAAAGAAAAAGAAAAAATGGGTTGATATTTCTTATTTGCATTTCAAAATATAATAATTTAACATATGATTAAAATCACATAATTTTATAACTTCACAATTTGTTAAATTCTTTAAAACATAAAAAACTTTCCTGAAGAATAAAACATTCTTAGAGAATTCTTATATTCTTAAATAATTGTTTTAAGGAATGAGTTTTAAAAACCTATTTTTTGAAAAGGGAGAAAATTCCTTGGAATATATACTGTGCAGTTTAATAAGAGAACAAGTGACAGATTCAATTTTGGAATTTTTGAAATGCCAGGTTAAAATACGATCCAAAAGAGTGTGTTTTATAGCAAACTTTTGTAGCATACTATTTTTGCCATAATGAATCACTAAAGAGAAAAATATTTGTCCTAAGTGTTGCCTCATTTTGAAATTCTGTGCTCTCCAAAGGCACAAACAGTAGAACTAGGGATATTTGCATAACGAAGGAGCACATAATGGCAGAAAATTACTCTTGACAGCTATAAGTGAGAGAGTAATTAAGGAACCAATTTAATTCACATCCTGCAGGTTGCTAAAAGCATACAGAGAGGGAACCTTTGTGTGCTGTCCAACAGGAAGAAAACAGACTTAAAAACAATTTATGAATCACAGAAGACCATATCTGATTTCTTAAAAACATAAAAGAAATTTGGGAATTTCCATGGCCCTACTGTGGTCATGATATCAGCAGCTCGATATTCAAGGAGCTATAACATCCTTTAGGCTAGGAGGCCACACTCCTTAGTTATCTCAGCATTTAGCAGGCAGTAATCATTTAACGCACTCCAGTTGCTACTTTTAAATGCTTCTACTTTCCTTTTTAGGGGATTTATGCCTTTTGTTTTCTTGAAACTCCCAAGTAAACCAATATACATTTCCCCCCTAATATTTGCTTTCCAACCCCTCATATAGGGAAAAAAACTTTGTTTACACAAATTTTCTAATCATGTGTCATTAAAATATTACAATGAAAGTTTCTTTAATAAATTCTGTATTACTATTAGACTTTATTAATGCAAATACAGGCAGGTGGTTTTAGATGAGTAATGATTTCCAAAAGGCAATATTTCTAATAGTCATAATTTTCACCCTCTCTTGATATTTAATGTTCTATTGGATTAGTTTAATAAAACCAAGAATAAAAGACAACTTTTGGCTTATTTCCTCCCACCACCATTTCTATTAAAGAAATGAAGATGTTTCCATTAGCTAAAATAATGGCTCTTCTAAAATACATGCTTTTAGAATAATTATATTAAGAACCTTTCCCTATCTAATTTATTTAGAAATTTAATTGGGGATGGTGTTAAGGGCATATTTTATTAAATATTTTCATATCACTTATGAAATGTTATTTATCAAGATGTGAAAAGGTTCTTACTACTGCTAATGGGATTCATTGGGTTGCCAGTATTTTCTTTCTTTACTATGCTGGCACCTGGAGATAAATGTGCACTTAGCAAGCAGTACTGCAACCTGGGCCATGGAAAGGTGGGGTTTTATTTGGCTTCCTGCACGCTTGCTCTTTCTCCTTGTTAATCAAATCTCAGCTTTTAAAAAAAAATTGCTTACATAAAAGCTTTTTTCTGGGGATTTTATTTGCAGTTCTCTTACTTATCGTGCTATTCACTCACCTCCCCAAGTTCACCAAATTTCCTATTATATATATGCTACTTGTAAATTTATATAACTCCCTCTTAGAACTGTTCGCATTTTCAGTCTGAAAAGCCTTTTTTCCTCCAGACTCAATGACTGACCGAAAAAAGTTATGAATTATATTTAAGCAAAAGGCAGGCTGTTTGAGAGTTCCTTATTGTTCTTGAGAGGGGACTACTAAAATATAAAATGTCAAAATCACATTCTTTTAGCATTAAGGTTAAGAGCTATAATACTTTTAAGCAGATGTGAACAGATGATTTACAAAATAATATAAAATGTCAAAATCACATTCTTCTAACATCAAGGTTAAGAGTCATAATACTTTTAAACAAATGTTAACAGATGATGTACAAATAGCTACATTACTGTTTCTAAAACAGTATGATTTTGAAGGTAAAAGAGCCAAATAAGGAAGAGAAAAGAATGGAGTAGAGAGAGAAGATGAAGAGAAAGAGTGTTAAAAGGAAAAAAGGCAAACAAAAGGGACAGAGAACTTTCCAAATCCTAAAATATATTATGCCCTCTTCTTCCTCAGAACCTCTGCATCTATAATTTCTTCTGCCTAGAAAACTTCAAACCCTGAACCCCACTCTTTGCCTCTCATCCAGGGATCTTACTTTGGTTATTCCTATCCATTCTTCGATAGTGATCTAAGTCAGCTTAGATATCACTTCCTCTAGCAAGACTTCTGTTTTGCGTGCTCCTTGAGTATTCTGCCACCCATACTCCCCCCGCCCTGATAAAATACCAAATCAGACTCTCTAGTTACTGTCTACTTACTTGACTGTATTCCCCATGATAAAGTACACTATCTACTTTGTTTAACATGTATTTGTAGCATCTAACCCAGTGCTCAGTAAATATTTATTTGGTAATGAATAAACGAATGAATGAGAGACAGAGAGGCAAAAGTAGGGAAAAGAGCAGAAAAGACTCAGACTCAGAGGAGTGTTACTCTAATTAAATAATTTTATTTACTGTCATTTGAGCAGCTGTAACTTACACCATTACTATGCAAGTCCTTTATGTGCATAAAATAAAATTTAAATGCAAAATTCATACGGGCAGTGACAATAAAAGGATTTTTAAGAGATTTCCCCCTCCTTTAACATAGACTACAAAATAATTTCCCTATAGTGTTATCTTTCAGCATAACATTTGCTTACCTTTGCTATTCGACTAGCTGTTTCTTTGCAAAACTGAGTTGGGCTGTCAAAATGCTGGATTAAGTGAGGCAATAAGCAAAGGATGTTAAGAGGAAAGCCTATCAAAACAAAAAAAAAGCAAACAATAACCAATTTTATTGCACATTATTTTAAAAGTTAAAGGTTTTCTTTAGATGGTTCACAGAAACCATTTTCTTTTCATTTCCTGGGATACTCAATCTTCTAATTCTTCTTTGGCTTTCACCAAATAATTTAAGCTACCTAGCATATAAAAACTATGACTATTTGCAGAAAAGCAGAAATTAGTAGATTTCAAAACAAATGATTAGTTTACATTTCACTACATAAAATGCAAAGTGCTGGTGCAATTATATTAACATCACCTGACAATTGGGAAGGATCCACCAATGTATGTTTGGAGACAGAAATGAGTTTACTGAGGAGGTGCACGGTCATTTCTTGTGTAGATGCTGAGGTAAAACCCTTAAGGAAGAGCTGCTGAAGTCCTGGAAAATTAGTCCATTTCAATTTGCTTTGTACATTTTCAATCTTCTCTCGACTCTCTGATTTATCCAAAGGCAAATGGATAAGCAGTTTGTTGAGAAGCCTGAGAGCCAGGAGGTATTCATATTCATAATCTGATTCTAGTAAAGATGCTGCTATCCAAAAAATGGTGGCCATCAAGTTGGTAGGCTCAGTAGTGGACTGCACATCATACACTCCTTTCTCTCTTAGAGAGGAAAGGCTTCTAGTCCTTGCTAAACTACTGCTATGGTTTATCCGTCCATCCATTATATCCAGTGTGTTACTCCGCCGCCGGTCACCTCGTCGGTCACCAATCAAACTTAATCTCAAAGAGTTACTTCTTGCATTACTGTTATATCCCAAATAACTGCTATTATTAATGGGACTTGTGCTTAGATTGAGTTGTCCAGTGCTTTTCCTGTTAGCTGCATACTTGTTTCCCATTATAGGATCATGATATGAGGTTCTTAAAAAAGAAAGAAAAATAGATGAATGCATACCCAGTCACTTCTTTTGCTAAATTAATTTTACTTCTGAAAACACTGAAAAATAGTAACTGGTACCAGACAAATCATTTTTCAGTATACCTGACTTTGTTGAATCAAATTTCAGTTTTGCCTCCAAATTCAAACAAAATGTACAACAGTACCTTTTCTCCTGTGGCTAACAGTTTCCTTTGAGTTGAGATGAGGCTCTACTTGCTGAGAAAATTCTGCTATAGAATTCAACGTTAACAACGTTCAGCTCTGAGATTTAGGCATACATTAAGTTCAAAACTGACTTCATTTGTCTTATCCTCAAACATGATGGTCCTGATGTCCCTATTTCTGTCAATGACACTCTCTTTTCAAAAGAACTAAGCTCAAAAATTTTTGNGTCATAATTTTCACCCTCTCTTGATATTTAATGTTCTATTGGATTAGTTTAATAAAAACCAAGAATAAAAGACAACTTTTGGCTTATTTCCTCCCACCACCATTTCTATTAAAGAAATGAAGATGTTTCCATTAGCTAAAATAATGGCTCTTCTAAAATACATGCTTTTAGAATAATTATATTAAGAACCTTTCCCTATCTAATTTATTTAGAAATTTAATTGGGGATGGTGTTAAGGGCATATTTTATTAAATATTTTCATATCACTTATGAAATGTTATTTATCAAGATGTGAAAAGGTTCTTACTACTGCTAATGGGATTCATTGGGTTGCCAGTATTTTCTTTCTTTACTATGCTGGCACCTGGAGATAAATGTGCACTTAGCAAGCAGTACTGCAACCTGGGCCATGGAAAGGTGGGGGTTTTATTTGGCTTCCTGCACGCTTGCTCTTTCTCCTTGTTAATCAAATCTCAGCTTTTTAAAAAAAAATTGCTTACATAAAAAGCTTTTTTCTGGGGATTTTATTTGCAGTTCTCTTACTTATCGTGCTATTCACTCACCTCCCCAAGTTCACCAAATTTCCTATTATATATATGCTACTTGTAAATTTATATAACTCCCTCTTAGAACTGTTCGCATTTTCAGTCTGAAAAGCCTTTTTTCCTCCAGACTCAATGACTGACCGAAAAAAGTTATGAATTATATTTAAGCAAAAGGCAGGCTGTTTGAGAGTTCCTTATTGTTCTTGAGAGGGGACTACTAAAAATATAAAATGTCAAAATCACATTCTTTTAGCATTAAGGTTAAGAGCTATAATACTTTTAAGCAGATGTGAACAGATGATTTACAAAATAATATAAAATGTCAAAATCACATTCTTCTAACATCAAGGTTAAGAGTCATAATACTTTTAAACAAATGTTAACAGATGATGTACAAATAGCTACATTACTGTTTCTAAAACAGTATGATTTTTGAAGGTAAAAGAGCCAAATAAGGAAGAGAAAAAGAATGGAGTAGAGAGAGAAGATGAAGAGAAAGAGTGTTAAAAGGAAAAAAGGCAAACAAAAAGGGACAGAGAACTTTCCAAATCCTAAAATATATTATGCCCTCTTCTTCCTCAGAACCTCTGCATCTATAATTTCTTCTGCCTAGAAAACTTCAAACCCTGAACCCCACTCTTTGCCTCTCATCCAGGGATCTTACTTTGGTTATTCCTATCCATTCTTCGATAGTGATCTAAGTCAGCTTAGATATCACTTCCTCTAGCAAGACTTCTGTTTTGCGTGCTCCTTGAGTATTCTGCCACCCATACTCCCCCCGCCCTGATAAAATACCAAATCAGACTCTCTAGTTACTGTCTACTTACTTGACTGTATTCCCCATGATAAAGTACACTATCTACTTTGTTTAACATGTATTTGTAGCATCTAACCCAGTGCTCAGTAAATATTTATTTGGTAATGAATAAACGAATGAATGAGAGACAGAGAGGCAAAAGTAGGGAAAAAGAGCAGAAAAAGACTCAGACTCAGAGGAGTGTTACTCTAATTAAATAATTTTATTTACTGTCATTTGAGCAGCTGTAACTTACACCATTACTATGCAAGTCCTTTATGTGCATAAAAATAAAAATTTAAATGCAAAATTCATACGGGCAGTGACAATAAAAGGATTTTTAAGAGATTTCCCCCTCCTTTAACATAGACTACAAAATAATTTCCCTATAGTGTTATCTTTCAGCATAACATTTGCTTACCTTTGCTATTCGACTAGCTGTTTCTTTGCAAAACTGAGTTGGGCTGTCAAAATGCTGGATTAAGTGAGGCAATAAGCAAAGGATGTTAAGAGGAAAGCCTATCAAAACAAAAAAAAAGCAAACAATAACCAATTTTATTGCACATTATTTTAAAAGTTAAAGGTTTTCTTTAGATGGTTCACAGAAACCATTTTCTTTTCATTTCCTGGGATACTCAATCTTCTAATTCTTCTTTGGCTTTCACCAAATAATTTAAGCTACCTAGCATATAAAACTATGACTATTTGCAGAAAAGCAGAAATTAGTAGATTTCAAAACAAATGATTAGTTTACATTTCACTACATAAAATGCAAAGTGCTGGTGCAATTATATTAACATCACCTGACAATTGGGAAGGATCCACCAATGTATGTTTGGAGACAGAAATGAGTTTACTGAGGAGGTGCACGGTCATTTCTTGTGTAGATGCTGAGGTAAAACCCTTAAGGAAGAGCTGCTGAAGTCCTGGAAAATTAGTCCATTTCAATTTGCTTTGTACATTTTCAATCTTCTCTCGACTCTCTGATTTATCCAAAGGCAAATGGATAAGCAGTTTGTTGAGAAGCCTGAGAGCCAGGAGGTATTCATATTCATAATCTGATTCTAGTAAAGATGCTGCTATCCAAAAAATGGTGGCCATCAAGTTGGTAGGCTCAGTAGTGGACTGCACATCATACACTCCTTTCTCTCTTAGAGAGGAAAGGCTTCTAGTCCTTGCTAAACTACTGCTATGGTTTATCCGTCCATCCATTATATCCAGTGTGTTACTCCGCCGCCGGTCACCTCGTCGGTCACCAATCAAACTTAATCTCAAAGAGTTACTTCTTGCATTACTGTTATATCCCAAATAACTGCTATTATTAATGGGACTTGTGCTTAGATTGAGTTGTCCAGTGCTTTTCCTGTTAGCTGCATACTTGTTTCCCATTATAGGATCATGATATGAGGTTCTTAAAAAAGAAAGAAAATAGATGAATGCATACCCAGTCACTTCTTTTGCTAAATTAATTTTACTTCTGAAAACACTGAAAATAGTAACTGGTACCAGACAAATCATTTTCAGTATACCTGACTTTGTTGAATCAAATTTCAGTTTTGCCTCCAAATTCAAACAAAATGTACAACAGTACCTTTTCTCCTGTGGCTAACAGTTTCCTTTGAGTTGAGATGAGGCTCTACTTGCTGAGAAAATTCTGCTATAGAATTCAACGTTAACAACGTTCAGCTCTGAGATTTAGGCATACATTAAGTTCAAAACTGACTTCATTTGTCTTATCCTCAAACATGATGGTCCTGATGTCCCTATTTCTGTCAATGACACTCTCTTTTCAAAAGAACTAAGCTCAAAAATTTTTGATTTCTCCTCCTCCCTCACATCCAATTTTTATTAAGAAAATATTGACTGAATGCTTTTTATGTTTGCCAGCTGTACAGAAAAGGAAGGAATGTTAGACAAGTCTTTTGAAAGAGGGGATAGATATGTAAATGGATAAATTTATAGCCTGTTAATTGCTATTATTAAAACATGCAAAAATCACTGTGAGAACCCAAAGGATGGAATAATCAGCACTATCCTGAGGGAGTTAGAAATGCTTAGCTAGGAAATGACATTTGGGACGGGACTTGAAGGACTAATCAATTCTGGGCTTTCAAGGCAGAGAAAGTGGGGAGAGAGGCTGCTGCAGGGAGAAGGAACAATATGTGAAAGGTAGGAGAGCCCTAAGGCTCCCAGGCAGCTGGGGAAGCAATAGGATGCTGAATGTGGCAGGAATGAAGTGGTGCAGCAGAAAGATCTCCAACCAGCACATTAGAAGAACAGCACTGCTAAAATCAGCACTTGAATTTTTCACAAGTCCTCACTGTCTGTGGCCCATCTCCCACAGAATGGTAATCCATATAATTTGGGTGGTATTGTGCTTACTAACAATATTAGAATTTAAAAAGTTATAGCTATATGTAGTTAGCTATTCAAGTTCTCTATATGTTAGATTGCCTGGTTTAAATTCTTACTGAGAAAGGGCAGAAAGAAGATCATAATGCTTCATGGTTTCAGCCAACGTATCAATTGCAGATTCCAATGTGAGAAGAAGCTCAATCACAAATCCCTGGAGGGAAAAAGGCAGATTTTAATTAATTATACTCTGGAATAAAGAAACTGCAATGGAGTTCCTAATGGGATTTTAAAACAGAACAAACTCTATATTATGTTACAAAATGATTAAACTCTTGAGCAACATGATCTTGCTGATTGATGCAAACTCATCAAATTAATGGTGTATAAATTGATTGTAATGGTGCCACAAATTTACTCAAAATTGCTCAGGTCAGAAATCTAGGAACCATCCTTGTTTCTTTCACATCTAAACTGAATCTACCAGCAAGTCTTGAAAATATTACTTTTGTTTGTTTGTTATTTGAGACATAGTCTTGCTCTATTGCCCAGGCTGGAGTGCAGTGGTGCAATCTTGGCTCACTGCAACCTCTGCCTCCCGGATTCAAGTGATTCTTCTGCCTCAGCCTCCCAAGCAGCTGGGACTACAGGCGTGTGCCTGCACACCTAGCTAATTTTTGTATTTTTAGTAGAGACAGGTTTCACTATGTTGGCCAGGGTGGTCTCGAACTCTTGACCTCAGGTCCACCAGTTTCAGCCTCCCAAAGTGCTGTGATGATAGGTGTGAGCCACTGTGCCTGACCGAAAATATCACTTTTAAAATACACACTAAAAATCTGACCACTTTCCTTTACCTCCATAACTTCCCTCAATCTAAGCTACCACCATTTCAGCTGGACTCCTAACCTCCTGACCTCTCTTGCCTCCACTCTTACCCTCCCTACAGATTTCACCCCAATGTCAGAATGAGTTTTTTAAAAGACAAATCACATCCATCACCTTCCTTCCCTCAAAATATCTGAGTAGTTTCCCATCAATTCAGAGTGAAGTCCTGCCTCTCACCAGGGCTTACTAGGCCTTACATGATTTGAGCCTACCTGCCTCATCAATTTCCTGCTACATATCCTGCAATGTATTCTAGGCGACACTGATTTTCTTGACCTTCCTCAGAAAAGCCCTCTACTGCTTCTGCCTCAGGGTCTTTGCACTTGTTAGTCCTATCTTCTTATGCCTGAAATGTTCTTTCCCAGATTGTAACAGAAACTACTTCATTTCAGTATCTCTTCAAAAATCACCTTCTCAGATGGACTATCATATGTAAAACAATTCCTTCTCCTTTAATCTTATCATCTTACTATTTTCACATTATCAGTAGGATAAATTATGTTATGTATAATTGGAAGACTAAAGGTTTGTTTCCTTCAATAGAATATGAGTTCTAGAATGTCACGAACTTTGTCTCATTCATCACTGTATCCCTGATGTTTATAACAGTGTTAATAAAATCATTTGTCTGTACAAACTGAAGTTCTCTAGTTCAATAGTTCACTTATCTTAAAAAATAAAATTCAACGTTCCACTTTACATTTAAATTTACCTTCCTATCTTTTTTACCTTATGATCATCCCAGGTTAATATCTGGAGGGGGGCGCTGTGTGAGTGGGCGAGCTTTTTCTGATAGGCACTAGAACAGTTGATTTAATTAGTAGGTTATCAGATATAAATGATAAAATTAGCTTTGGCTCTTAATTCTTTGCCTGCTCAACATCTGACTATAATTCTAGATGCCCATTATCTTGCTCTAGCTATAGCAATCTATATTGACAATAAATCCTTGACAACTAGTAGCTGCTCAATAACTGCTGAAACAATATAAGGAAATACCTGTGCATCTTCTCCTGGATCCCCTACAGTTTCTACAAGTCTGGAGAGAACATCAGAAAGTGTAGTTGCAGTCAGAGGCTGCTTTAGGGCCCTGAAAATCTGAAAGGATCTCCCAGCATAGTGTCGAGAAGAACAGGAAAGTGCTGTTTGCAGAGCAACTTCACTAAGATGATGTTCCAAATGAATTGCTTCTGTGAATGCGAAGGAAACAAGTAGGTTGTTCTTGTTCTTTAGAATACTATCGGGGTTATAATCAGAAGTGAATCATTTTAAAGCTAGTAGCTAGCACACTACCTAGCAAACCAGACTGGCACTCACATTTTATAAGTCAATGCTTTTTCTTTGATTAAACTCCATTTGCATTTCAGATGACCCTTTAATCTTTACAGAAGCAATGCTTGAGACCAGGGTTTCTCAACCTTGGCACTACTAACCTTATAAGCCAGAAAATTCTTTGTTGGAAGGGCTGCCCTGAGCAGGGTATGATGTTTAGCAGTGTCTCTGGCCTCAACCCACCATATACCAGTAGTAACCCCTTGCTCCTAACCCATAATTGTGACATTGTCTCTAGACATTGCCAAATGTCCCCTAGTTGAGAACCACTGCTCTAGATATATACAATTTGACTATGATTTTCAGAATGTGTTAATTTTACATTACTGAAGACTGTACCAGCACAAAATTTTTTTAAGTTTCCCATTTCTATATATGTCTGTTTAATGTAATTTTTTTCATAATACGCAATTGTATTGTAATTTTATGATGCCATCAAACACAAAACTAAGGAGCCCAGCATTTCATAGACAGCATTCTCATTTTTAAGTAACTTAATTTTTCTTCAGTGAAAACAGATCTGTTATCATTAAAAAATTAAAAAAGAAAACGTCTAAAACTTTTAGACGTATCACAATATCAACTATTAACTTTTTGCGAAGCATTATCAGAAACTGGCATCACATTAAAATGTCACTAACATTAAATATTATTTAAAATATTTCTTAAAAGATACCTGAGCTTGACTGCTTAAAACAGAAACCACATGTTTCAAAATGTAGTTAACTGTTCAGCACTCTTTATGCTAGGATTCTTGGCAGAAACATCCTCATGGTTCCAAAGGGGCCCTCTTTTTCTGAAAACAGAGAACAGATGTAATTTCCTTGGATTTTCACTTGTGATTAACAGTTGTACTCACACTTGCCTAAATTACGCCTTCACAATTAGAAAGGATGGTAGTTGAATAAATAGGTCACAGTCTACTACTACTGCTTAGGCACATGAATATGTAATGATCTACAGCAAGGAGAGAAAGATCTCATTTCAGTGTCTACCATTACACCAGTCAAATTCTCTCAGAGGTAGTAGAAAAAGATGTCAACTTTTGCCAAGTGAGAAGCATATTGGTTACTGCTTATGTGTTCCAGGTCAAAATATAATCTGTATTTACACTGTAATGCAAATAAAATAATTTGCTGGTGAAATGCAATGAGAATAATTTACTAGCTAAAACTACAGGGAAAGTTTAGGGCAGAATAAGGTCCCCTTGATTCTTTCTTTAAAATGACTTTGTGTTCTCGGCCACCACCTCGGTTAAGCTCTTTATTAACATAGGCCCAAAGTGCCCTGAGAACCTGCTACGCACTTCTTCTGGTTCCTTCCACCTCTAATGCATCCTCCACACTGTTATGGGGCTGATTTTCTCCACATATTTATAAAATGCTGCCTCCCACTGTCCCCCCAGCTTAATGAGTTTCTATATAATCTACAACCTTATGGCCTGGGCTTCATGGCCCTCCAGTTTGAACTCTCCCAAGCTTTCCAGAATTGTCTAGAACAACTCTCTTTTCTCTGCATTACAGTCAGAGTGGATTCCTCACCATTTCCAAACACACGGTTTTCTTGTGCTCCTGTGATTTTGTTCTTGCAATGGAATACCATGCCCTTTCTCCCACCTATATTCCTTCTCTACTTATTGAGCCTTGCAAAGAGTAGACCATAAATAAATATTTGATGATTGAATGATAATGTAGCTAATAAAAGTTAAATATATATTCAGATAATACTGCATTCTTTTTGGGCATAAAATAGCCAGATACGATTAAAGTCCTTCCGAGGTAATAACTGCACTGGCACAAAAGAAGAGTCTTTGATTGCATCCTAATTTTCAAAATACTGTGCAATACAAACCTGTGTATTTCACATCAATGGCATTTCAGAAAACAAAAATATGGCTCGTAATACCTGACCAATGAAAGAATGACTTAACACATACACTGCTGGGATGCTAAGAGCTGCCAATGTTACCTTGAGGTAATGAATTCCATGAGGGTTTTGACTTTTCCATCCTGCTCCACTGAGATGTCAACCTCATTGAGGATAGTGGTGTGCAGATGTGAAATGGCAGCACTGTTATTTCCTAAGCTGATACTAGAAGAGGTAGAACTTGAGCTAAGCCCTGAGTCAGTCATAGGGGAGGGCTGGTAATCAGGTATAAAATCGTTAATGCCTGCTGAAAGAGAAAGATCGTCATGAATACCTAAAACATGAAAGAATCTCACAAAATACCTATAGAATTAAACTGTCATTCCTTATAGACTCTATGGGACACATGAGGAAATCTGTCAGTGCAAGGTGATATGAATCTGTGCTCCTGCTGATCCTCATAAACATCAAATTACAGCAAGTAAGTTTTGGGGCAAACATCGTTTCACAGCTTGAAAACTTAGCAATTTGGATGTACTATGCAGTCCTCTGCCGCCATCTGCTGAAGAAACTTGCAAGTGGCAGTTTCCTAATATTTTGGCATATTTTGTCAACATTGCTTGTCAGTCACATTTCTACAACATGAACTGATTTTAACTTTTATGGAAAATTTTCTACAATTTTGATCCATTTTCATTGCAGAAAGAATCATCTATCTGAAATACACATAGTGCGTCAATTATTTTTTAAAAAACTGTTAAAAGGTTATTACTAATGCCCATATTTACAAATTGGTAAGAGAAGCCTTAAAAACAAACAAGCTATGGAATTTTGAAGAATGGTGCCTTAATACAAAAGGCAGTAAACTTCATTCCATTTTCTTTCAATCATAGTTTTAAAAGGCTAATAAGTTTCCTAATAACTGTTTCCTAACTATAGGATTTTAAACAAGTAACAGAGTTTTAACTAGCTTTAAAATTCATGACCCTGTATCTGATACTGTATGATTAGAACAAAAAAAGGTTGTTTTATTTCAATTTCAAAAAAAGTTTCTAGATCACCTGTCACTAGCCTGATGGTACTGATGAATGAAAGAAATAAGTTAGAGTTATAGGATACAGGAAAATATACCTTAAAAGTAAAAAAGAAAAATTAGCATTGAGAATGAAATAAACCAAATTAAGTCTCATTAATTTGGACTTCACTACTTCAAAATGTATGTTTTTAATGCAGTAAATATAATCACGTGAATAACAAAATTTAAAATGCCTTACTTTATCAGTTTTCAGATCCTGCAAATAAGAGGAATCTAATACAAGCTCAACATCTTTTTTGTAATTTGTCCTCAATATTAAGCACTGTTTCATTATGTCTTCAACTTCATATTCATAACTTAACTCTTGTGTGATAAAGATCCTTCAAGGTAATGCAGATTCAATTATTTCAGATTTGCTCCCTTCTTTTATTAGTAAATAATTTAAATGGTACTTAAAATAATACAACTACATTTTAAAAATGAATAAATTTCAACTTTTATTCAGTTGACTTTCTCTAATGCAGGATTCCAAATTAATAAAGTATAATTCTACTTGCAAATTGTACTTTTAAAGCAAATACCTGTGAAATTATAATCTAAGTGTGCAACTTGTTTGACTGTAAGCACCCTGGGCTCATTAAACTCCTTGTTCCTGAGAAGGACAGAAGCAACAGTTCGGATGTTACTTTTGGGTCCCATTACTATTAATAAGTGCAGAAGAAGGCGTTTACAATGTTCATACACCTCAGGGTGGCAGTGGTCAAATCCTAAAAAGGACAGTAGAAAAACATTATCAATAAAGAGAAATAATGAGTATTCTTACTATCAAACTCACATTTTGCAGAAAAGGAGGGATTATATGAAAGATTTCAAGGAAGGTGACATATTATATGGTTTTTTTATTGTGCTAGAGTTCTTATATGCTTTTACAATAGCCTATTGTCTTATAGTACTAGGGAGACTCAAGATAAGTTTAAATGTGTTTCATGTCTAAAATTTAGTGACCTCCTAAAAATTATTACTGTTACATAACACAAAAAATTCATGGAAATGAATTTTTTTAAAAGGCAGGCTTTTTTGTATACTTAGCACGTAACAGAAAGTACATGATTAACTGAAGGAAGGATGTAACACACCAACAGTAAGTGTGCACATCAGGAAAATTTGTAAGGAGATGGCTATTTGGACTTGCTTCAGGAAGCCAATCCTATAAGCATCAAATGTATTATAGATATGATAGATTCCTCATGTTTGCTACAGAAGGCATGATGGAGTTTCAGCTGTAATAATCAGGCTATCCAATAATCCAATTCTTTTGGGAAATACTTAGAACCTATTTCAACTTTTCATTCACTCTGAAAGTTTCCAATCCCCAGAGGTAAGTTAATTTGACTCTTGCCACAGCCACAGAATTTTTCCTCAGTACAGTATATATGTGTTTGCGTGTGGGCAGGTGAGGCCATAAGATAGGAATAGGAATGGGGGGAATAGACATGTTTGTTTGTGGTTAGAAGAGGTGCCACAAATAACTCCCCAAGAGACCAGAGGAATCATAATGAAAAGTGTCATGGAAATAACATAAAAATAACAGGAAACAGAAACATGTAAAAACTGTCATAAAACCATACTGCTTTTAAATTATCATAAAATATAAAATGAAAGAATTAGAACCAAATATTTATTACCTATAAAAATTGCATGAAGAAGAAGATGCAGGTAGCTTCCCCATTCCACCTTCACACTATGATCAATGATCAGATCAGTCAAAAGGATCACTGCTATGTTACACCTATGACAAATAAGAGTTTCATTAACGTTTTACTAGATCCTGGTAAACCTAGAGAGAATTTGGTACAAAATTACTTGAAGATTTTAATATCACATTTCATGGAAAATACAACTTATCCAGGAAAAGGAGGAAAAACAAATACAGCTGAAGAAAACATTAACCATTAAGTTAAAGAGATAGAACAGAACATAAGGGCTAAGGGCTCCTTGAACTCAGGAGCCACATTTTCCTCATCTTTCAACCTTGAGACTTAGCACACTGCTTGCCACAGTAGGTGTTCAATATATGTTTGGTGCATTAATACATTTTGAAAGAATGCAGTAATTGCTCTATTGTGATTTTGCTAAGTAGAATTCAACTCGATGCAAAATAATAGTGCCTACCATAGGAAAGCCATATTTTTTAGATGTAGTAACTGGGTCCCAGAAAGGTCAAGTAACTATGCCAGACACCCAGAAAAGCAGCAGCAGAATTAGATTTAATAATATTAATTTTATAAAGTTAGAACTCTGAGTTTTTCAGATTTCTTAGAACACACTGATCTATGTTGCAGTATCTCCATAAAGAAGATTGCTTTTATTCTGTGTTGTCAGATAGCACAAAGAAAGCCGACAGTGTTCAGCAGCAACTTGGTGCATATGTAAAAGGAATGACGCTGTAGTCCACCTGTGAAGAGGTAATCCAGGTGATGACGTTTCAGGCACGTAATCCACCAGTGGTGACCAGCAGCCTCCAGCTGGTGGGAAGGGCAGTGGCTCTCCTTGGTTATGCTCCATCACTTTCAGTCGCCAATTAGAATAAAGTGGCATTGAATCACCTATCAAGATAAAATGATCTCATTTTCTACACCATCTAATTTCTGCCAATATAAGCAAACTCTATTAAGATCCCAACTATTTATATAGTATTAGAAAGTGATAAAAAAAATTTCCCCCTATTTCAACATATGTTTGCTAGGAAAATCTAGGCACAAATATTATCAAATTAAGCAAACCAGGGAGAGGGAGAGAGAGAGAGATCAATTTAGGTTCCACTCTGTACGTCAAAGCAAAACTATATTAACACTTCATCGTGATTCCATCAGTGATGTTCAAGCCAGGAGATCACATTATTGGAGAAGCTGCCTTGTAACAAAGGGCCTTCTGGTAAGTTAATTCAGTTCTAAATATCCTGAGATAGGGCCAGCACAGCTCCATCTTGAAAGGAACTCTGCTCTACCACAGTGGGGCTGCGGGGTGCAATAAAAAATGTCAGGAAATGTGAATTCTGTGTGACGTGGGTAAGTCACTTAACCTCTCTGGACCTCAGTTCCATCATGTGCAAAATGAGGAGATTGGACCAGATCATCTTCAGTGTCCCTTCCCAGTCTGAAAGCCTGTGCTTCTATGACACCCTACCTTAACGTTATAGCGAAACTTGGGTAGATTATTCACTTTGCAATTGCCAAGGGACAATCTTTTTAGGAAAATGTGAATCCATGCAGAAGGAGCAATCCTGCTAAAAAAAATCAGCCTGTTTCCAGTATTTGTTCTATGATGTTTCCTGAGAACCAGTTCTTATGTTCCTTCTGATTTATCTATAGGAAACCTGTGCTTTAAAAAAAATTTCACCCAATTACGTTGCTTCTTAAAATCAAGATGTTTCAGATTATGTTGGAACACCACTAGTGGCAGTTAAATACGCTTTTTAAAAACAATTTACTGAAAAAATATATATTTATTAACGTTAATGTAATTAACAATACACCTCACCCTTATAGTTATATTAAAAACGTTTGGAATTTATTACTTTTTTCTTCTTCATAAGATCCTCCAGAGCTGCTACTGTATCGGGATTCTAGTCTGTGATGTTGCCGATTCAAATGACTGTTTAGTCCACTGTAAATGTCCAGGTGCACATAGCTATGGGAATGATCACTGAAGTTAGTCACAGTTGACGGTGCAATGGTATTTATACTTTATGTTTCACTTTCTATATTTAAAAAAGGAGGCCAGATGCTGCCATGGTTCAAGCCTGTAATCCCAGCACTTTGGGAGGCCAAAGCAGGCAGATCACGAGGTCAGGAGATCGAGACGATCCTGGCTAACACGGTGAAAGCCCATCTCTACTAAAATACAAAAAATTAGCCGAGCGTGGTGACGTGCACCTGTAGTCCCAGCTACTCGGGAGGCTGAGGCAGGAGAATTGGTTGAACCTGGGAGGCAGAGGTTGAGCTGAGATTGCACCACTGCACTCCAGTCTGGCAACGGAGTGAGACTTCGTCTCAAAAANGTACACAAAATATTAACAAAAGTTTACTATGATATGTATTAATTTCCACCTTATAATCCAAAAGCTTAAACTTTTAATCAGCTATTTCTACCTAAAATAATATTCTGGCATATAAAACAGGTGGAGTAAATACCATTCATATAGGTCTAAAACTTTAAGCAATACAAAAAGTGACTTACCATATACCACCTATTTATACATTAGAGCATATAAAAAAATCTAGCAGGATAGCATCTTTAATGTTGAAACTCTCAATGTGGAAAGTTTCCAGCATCGAATTACATTTTTTTCACTTGAATTTTAACGCAACAACATCCACATTTCAATGCAGAAAATATCATTTATTCCGATGACAACCAGTATCTGTCAAACTGAACAGCTAATAAAGAACAAAGAAGTACTTACCTCTCTTCAATATTCTCTTTAATGGGCTTATTATCAGGATTGCCATCTGTGGGAGCTACCATTGTATTGCTACTGGAAGTAGTTCCTGTAATCAAAGACAAAGCAGTACTCGTGAATCTACAAACCTGGAATAACCCAATAAGAACAAAAGATCTCAAATTATAGATATCAAAACTTAACTAAAATGAGAGCAAAGTCATTTTAAAAAAGGAATGTACTCATAATTACCAAAAGGGAAAGGAGACAAGACGAACAAATTTTTGGATGCTAGAATACAAATGGACAATAAGTAATTAAGTGTTAAGAAGGCTGAATCCAAAGGTGGTGGTGGGGGAAAATCAAGAAGCTGCCATATTTATACTGCTGAACTTCCAAAAGGCTCAGGGACGAGTAGCATCAAGAACCTCCGGAAACAGGGGTTGAAGGTGGTGCTAAAAAATAGGAAACGTGGCTGAAAGTCAATCTATTTTAGAAGTAACTGGTTCCCCAAATCTACTTTCTTGCCTCTTGCAGCTGGGTGGCTGTCTTTCCCTACTTCTAGAAGTCTTTTCTGATGAAAATCAGAAGATTCCTGAACTAGGGCACGCCACATACTCCTGAAAGAGGAGGCACCTTACAAAGAACAGGGGCATTAAATGAAATGAAAATGTACAGGCTAAAATTTGAGACTGCACCCCCAGCTACATCCTTCTCACCCCACTGGGCTTCCAGAAAGTTTGAAGACTGTGTATATGTGTGTGTATAAATATATACAATCCAAAGGGGTGTGTGTATATATATTCACAGACACACCCTCTGTTGGCAAATGACTAGAAAGAGTTTTCTCTGGGGAATCTGATAAATCTAGGAGAAAATACCTACAGACATTGGCTTCACTGAAATCACGGTACAACAAAGGACACAGTCAACAAGTTCCATATATGCTTATAGAACTTATTTTTTTTTTTAATATCCTACTCTTTATGAAAAGACAGATCTAGAATTGGTAGGCTTTTGAGAAAAGTTTTATCAAGACAAAACAGCAATGTAGAGAAAATGAAGACTTCTGCTGGGAGAAGAAAACTTTGTAATTGTATCAGATACGAAACAACACGCCAACCATGAAACAAGAATAGGATGCTACTTTAAAAAATTATAATTAAATGAAACTTTGGAATTAAAACATTCTAGCAGATATGAAAAATTCAACAGAAGCATTATTAGACATCTCCTAGAAAACAAAAGGACTAAGTGATGAAAATGGATGGTAAAAAATAAATTATAAAGAGATAATTTAAAATATTTCTAGTTTTACAATGTTATTAGCATGCTGAAAACATTTAAACTGAGTAACAAAGAGTTTAACAGAAATTTCATCTACAATAGCCTTTTTACTATTTTGAATTTCATTGGAGGTTCTTCTATTAGGAACATAGTTTCTTCAAACTCAAAATATTATAATAATTTTAATATATGCACATACATATAAGTATATATATATACACACACACATACTCAGTTGATTGGATATGATGTATAATATATACCCAAATAATTATAATGTGAAGTTACACAAATAATTTCAACACATAAACATTTTCTAAATTTAACATGGTAATTATACCCATTAAAAAATGCATGTGTTGGCTGGGCGCAGTGGCTCATGCCTGTAACCCCAGCACTTTGGGAGGCCAAAGGGGGTGGATCATGAGGTCAAGAGATTGAGACCATCCTGGCCAACATGGTGAAACCCCATCTTGACTAAAAATACAAAAATTAGCTGGACATGGTGGCGCACACCTGTAATCCCAGCTACTTGGGAAGCTAAAGCAGGAGAATCACTTGAACCCGGGAGATGGAGGGTGCAGTGAGCCGAGATCATGCCACTGCACTCCAGCCTGGTGACAAAGCAAGACTCTGTCTCAAAAAAAAGAAAAAAAAAGAAAAAAAAAAGGTATGTGTTATGCAGGGAATAAATTTATATTAAATCTCTGAATAAGTATGTAAATATTGCTTTTCTGTATATTAATACTTATATTGTCGAATTGCTTTCTCATGAGGATTTACAAAGTCTTATCAAATTAATTACCATACATGACTCACATTTGCTTTTGTTTTCTCAACAATAATATTTAAAGACACAATAAACTCTTGTTTAACAATTATGTTAAGCTTCTCTTTCAATACTGAGGAAGATGTGTTTTTTTCAATAAATTTTATTGCATATATCTGAGATTCGTAACAAGATGTTATGGGACACAGAGACCCTAAAATGGTTACCATAGTGAAGCAGATGAAGATGCCTATCATCTCACACAGCAGTTTTAACAAATTTCTCACCTGAGGTGACAGAAGGGATTTTATAGCTGGAAGTGATGCGATAATACGGGGGATTATCCATGTGAGTGACCCCTGAACTGACAGGATCGGTCAGCTGAAGCTCACTCACCAGCTCTTCTAGTAACTGCATTGTTTTATCTCTACCTAAATATACAATGACCTTCTTTACCTGTCACAAAAGAAATCATTCAGAAAAGAAAAGCAAAGTTTTATCTCATTAATTTCTCCTGAGACAAATTTTATCAGAGTAAGTTCAACTTTAAGTGCTAGATGAATAAACACAATCTAAATCAAAACTGGCACTGATCAACAATAAGACATTAATCAGCTTTATCAATACTGTCCTCCCTCTAACTCCCAACATTACATCTAATTAGGATGAACTGAACATGTTTAGTGGTTTCCACTTTATGCACTTTCTTTACTTTTTTGCTTTTTTTTTTTTTAAAGCAAAAAAAAAAAAAAAAAAAAA